>NC_003074.8:13022736-13322736 GCF_000001735.4 Arabidopsis thaliana | reverse complement strand
AATTTGGCTGATATGATGGCTGCTATGAGTCGATCCACTGCTCAGACACTTCCGGAGGAGCTTTCCAGTGGAGATCAAAGCTTACCTCGCTCTTCTACTTCGACGGAGGACAGACAAGGTTATCAGGATCATCGGAGAGACTATCGTCAGGATCCAATCAACACTCGTCAGGATCAGATCAGCTTTGATAATCAGCAATATTATGGCAATCTGACACGTTTGGGTAAGATCGATCTTCCTCGATTTGATGGTATTGGTATTAAAGAATGGTTGTTCAAAGTTGAAGAGTTCTTTGGTGTTGATTTTACCCCTGCTGATTTGAAAGTGAAGATGGCTGCCATTCATTTTGATGGTCATGCTGCTACATGGCATCACTCGTTTATGCAATCTGGTGTTGGGTTGGAAGTTTTGTATGATTGGCCAGGGTATGTTCAGCTGCTGAAGGAAAGGTTTGATGATGAGTGTGATGATCTTATGGCTGAGTTGAAGAAGCTACAGGAGACGGATGGCGTGGTAGACTATCATTAGAAGTTTGAGCTGATTATGATCAGAGTTAAACTGTCTAGGGAATATTTGGTTAGCGTGTACTTGGCAGGTTTGAGGGTGGATACACAAATGCACGTTCGAATGTTTCAACCACAGACTGTGAGACAATGTTTTAGACTGGCAAGATTGTATGAAAAGGCACATCCTAAAAAGCCTTAATCTACACCTTGGACACCTAAAACAGCCGGAGCTGCTATCACTACAAAGCCAATGCACGAGTCTGAGCCGAAAGTTAGCCACTATACTAACAAGTTTGCTGCTAAACCACCTACAAATACTAAGAGGTTGTCACAACAGGAAATGAGTGAAAGACGTGCTAAGGGACGTTGCTATTTTTGTGATGAGAAGTATACTCCAGAGCACTATTTGGTTCATAAGAAGACACAACTGTTTTGTTTGGAGGTAGATGATGAGTTTGAGGATGCTAGCGAAGAGCTGTTGGTTGAGGAGGAGGAGAACATGCCTCAGATTTCTGTGAATGCGGTTTCAGGAATTTCTGATTACAGGACTATGAGGGTTAAGGGAATGTATGGCAACAAACATCTCTTCATTCTTATAGATTCTGGTTCTACACATAACTTTATTGACTCTACTGTGGCTAAGAGGTTGGGTTGTAAGGTGGAATCTACGGGGTTGACAAGGGTATCTGTGGCAGATGGCAGAACGTTGAAAGTGGATGGTAAAGTTACAGAGTTTACATGGAAGTTGTAGAATACTTCATTTACATCTGATATTTTACTGATTCCTTTACAAGGCATTGACATGGTGTTGGGGGTTCAGTGGTTGGCTACTTTGGGAAGGATTTCATGGGAGTTTCAGAAATTGGAGATGAGATTCAAGTACAGAAATCAGAGAGTGTTGTTACATGGTCTTCAATCAGGATCTGTGAGGGAAGTTCGAGCACAGAAGGTTAATAAAAAGCAGGACCAAATGCAGTTGGCTATGTTTTGTGTACAAGAGCTGTCAGAACAGGAGGAGGAGCCGACACTTTGTTCACTCAATGTAATAACCAATGAATCAGTTGCAGACTCGGTTGTAGAAGGAGGTGTTGCAGCATTTCCGGATATATTTGAGGAACCTACTGAATTACCGCCGTTTAGAGCACACCACGATCATAAAATTAAACTCTTGGAAGGCTCTAACCCAGTGAATCAGCGTCCTTACCGTTATGCGATACATCAGAAAAATGAAATTGATAAGATGGTGGAAGATTTGTTGTCAAGTGGGACTGTACAGAATAGTTCAAGCCCTTATGCTTCACCAGTGGTATTAGTCAAGAAGAAGGATGGGACTTGGAGGTTGTGTGTTCATTATAGGGAGCTTAATGGGATGACTGTGAAGGATAGGTTCCATATCCCTTTGATTGAAGATTTAATGGATGAACTAGGAGGGGCTGAGGTGTTTTCTAAGATTGATCTTCGTGCTGGTTATCATCAAGTGAGGATGTCTCCTGAGGATATTCACAAGACAGCTTTTAAAACTCATAGCGGACATTATGAGTACTTGGTGATGCCATTCGGCCTCACTAATGCTCCGGCTACATTTCAAGGCCTCATGAATGCAATCTTCAAACCTTTTCTGAGGACGTTCGTCTTGGTTTTTCTTGATGATATACTCATTTATAGTTCATCGATGGAGGAGCATGTCCAACATCTTCAGCAAGTTTTTGAGTTGATAAGATCTCATAAGTTGTCTGCTAAGCTTAGTAAATGTGCTTTTGCTGTTTCCAAGGTGGAGTATTTGGGGCATTTTATTAGTGGCAATGGCATTGAGACAAATTCTGCAAAGATTAAGGCAGTCTTGGACTGGCCAAAACCAACAACACTTAAACAGTTGCGTAGTTTTCTGGGACTAGCTGGCTATTACAGGAGGTTTGTGAGAAGTTTTGGGGTCATTGCAGCTCCTTTGCATATGTAAACAAAGATCAATGCTTTTGAGTGGTCAGAGGAACCACAGAAAGCATTTGATGGTTTGAAAAATGCATTGTGTCAAGTACCTGTTTTAGCTTTGCCTCTCTATGATAAACAGTTTATTGTTGAAACCGACGCGTGTGGCCAAGGGATTGGAGCAGTTTGATTACAAGAAAGGCATCCATTGGCTTACATTAGTCGACAGTTAAAAGGCAAACAATTACACTTGTCTATTTATGAGAAAGAGTTATTGGCAGTTATATTTGCAGTGAAGAAGTGGCGTCATTATCTGCTTTTCAATCATTTCATAATCAAAACTGATCAAAGGAGCTTGAAGTATCTTCTTGAACAACATTTGAATACTCCAATTCAACAACAGTGGCTTCCCAAGCTACTAGAATTTGATTACGAGATTCAATATAGACAAGGAAAAGAGAACGTTGTAGCTGATGCAATATCTCGGGTGGAGGGTGCAGAGATACTGCATATGGCCATGACGATTGTGGACTGTGATTTATTGAAGGAGATTCAGGCGGGATATACTACTGATGGTACTTTACAAGCCATCATTACTGCACTTCAACAAGATGCTTCCTCTCATAAGCATTTTTCTTGGAGTCAGAATATTTTGAGGAGAAAGAGTAAGATTGTGGTTCCTACAGATCCTCAAATTAAGAATACTATCCTCAAGTGGCTACATGATTCGGGTGTTGGTGGTCATTCTGGGAGAGACGTCACTCATCAAAGAGTCAAAGGGTTATTTTACTGGAAGGGTATGATTAAAGACATTCAAGCTTACATCAGAAGTTGTGGAACTTGTCAGCAATGCAAAAGTGATACTGTAGCTTATCGAGGGTTATTATAGCCATTACCTATTCCTGATTCAATTTGGAGTGATTTTTCAATGGACTTCATCGATGGATTGCCTTTGTCTAATGGGAAGACAGTGATCATGGTGGTGGTGGATCGCTTAAGTAAGGCAGCTCACTTTGTGGCACTTTCACATCCCTATAGTGCTTTGACTGTGACTCAGGCCTATTTGGATAACATTTTCAAGCTGCATGGGTGTCCTACTTCTATTGTCAGTGACAAGGACAAGGTCTTTACCAGTGAATTTTGGAAAGAATTTTTTACACTACAGGGGGTTGAGTTGAGGATGTCGAGTGCTTACCACCCTTAGAGTGATGGCCAAACTGAAGTTGTCAATAGGTGTTTGGAGACCTATTTGCGATGTATGTGTCATGCAAGGCCGCAGCAGTGGAGTAAGTGGTTAGCCATGGCAGAGTATTGGTATAACACAAATTACCATTCTTCTAGCCATATGACTCCGTTTGAGATTGTGTATGGTCAAGCTCCACCTATACACTTGCCGTATTTGCCGGGAGAATCGAAAGTTATAGTGGTTGCCCGCTCGTTGCAGGAGAGAGCAGACATGTTGTTGTTCCTCAAATTCCATTTGATGCGTGTTCAACATCGTATGAAACAGTTTGTGGATCAGCACAGAACAGAGAGAGACTTTGACATTGGTGATTATGTTTATGTGAAGCTTCAGCCTTATAGACAACAGTCGATTGTTATGAGATCGAATCAAAAGCTTTCACCTAAATACTATGGCCCATACAAGATCATTGATCGCTGTGGAGAAGTAGCTTACAAGCTGGCTCTGCCTTCTTCTTCTCAGATACATCCGGTCTTTCACGTCTCTCAGCTGAAAGTTTTGGTGGGTAATGTTTCTACTACTGTTCAATTACCATCTGTGATGCCTGATGTGTTCGAGAAGCTACCTGAGATTATTTTGGAGAGTAAGATGGTTAATCGTCAAGGGAGGGTTGTGACTAAGGTCTTGGTTAAGTGGAGTAATGAGCCGGTGGAAGAGGCTAGTTGGGAGTTCCTTTTCGATTTGCAGGCGAAGTACCCAGGTTTTGATGCTTAAACCTTTTGGTCAAGGTTTTGAATAAAGGGGGGAGATTTGATATAGCATTACACGTGCGAGCTCTCACGTGTGGAATCAAGTGACGCGTGGCAGGCGAGGATTTGCAGATCAGAAATGGCCGTTAGTCACTATATGAGCGTGTGTAGCTCGTCACTTTCTTTTCATCGAATAAATCTGTAATTTATGAATATTCTAGAACCTTGTAAAGCTAGGTCCTCTCACCTTGAGAGCTAGTTTATCGTCGGTGTTCTTCATGAACGTCAATTGATTTGTTTTGGTTTTGAATAATAAACAGAGGTTTCGATTGTTTATTTGTATCAGAGAAGTTTACTGTATTAGTAACTCATACCGCTTTCTTAAGCCACGAAGAATCGAGATGGTATCTTCAACAAATGGCTGATTACAAATAAATTTCTGAAACCTACGTTCCAGAGCTAGATCTTTCTCCATATATTTACCGTATTTCGTAAGCGTAGTTGCGCCAATGCATTTCAGTTCATCTCTTCCAATCATTGGTTTCAAGAGGTTGCTCACATCCATTGTATCACCCTCACAAGCTCCTACACAAGGTTAATAACATCTGTCAATTTTATTAGCCTCCACATCCTAACCATAGCCCTATATTGGTGATGCAATGTCGCGTAAATAAATAACGTTTTACTAATGAAAGGTCACCTGCCCCAACAATAGTGTGGATTTCATCAATGAACAAGATTATCTAGCCATTGGATGAATTTATTTCCTTTAACATTGCTTTCAACCTTTCCTCAAAATCTCCTCAATATTCTGTACCATCAAGCATGTGGGATACGGGTCTTGCCCTTCATGCCCAGTTGGGCCCAAGCACAAAATAAACAAGTCAAAATGGCCCACCAGAAGAACGGCCCATCAAAAGAACGGCCCATCAGATCGATCGGCTCGACTTAGATGAAAGCTGCTCGACCAACAACATCAAGTCGGCCCAGATGAAAGCCGCTCGGCCCAGTTCGACAAACCTGAGAGGGTAAAAACGTAAAATTGCAGGGGAGACCCTAGGTCAATTCCTAGCCTATAAATATCAAAAGACATTATTGGGAACTGGGCCCGGACCAAGAGTTATTAGCTAGAGAATTTAAGTGAGAATAATTGCCTAGCTCTGTTGTCTCTTACTTTCTCGTTTTCCGTTCTGTATTTTCGGGTTTTCCGACTTGTAATTTCGGTTTTCCGTTCTGTACTTTTGGTTCTCCGTTCTATACTTACGGTTTTTCGTTCTGTTAAATTACCATCTTTTCCGTTCGTCATTAATCAAAAAGCTACTCCGTTCTCCCCAACCCCTTAGTTATTTATTGTTACAACCTCGGTACAAATAATTGGCGCCCACCGTGGGGCTAGGCATAGTTTTCTTCTGATATTGACGAGCAGAGACGATGTTGCCAGTAATCCCGGAGAGCCACGATGAGATGATGGAAACCTCGAACGAACAAGGAGTCGGAACCAGCGCGCCTCGTGTCGCACCACCAGCTCGGCAGACGACGCCACCACCAACTCGGCAGACGACACCACCACCAGCTCGGCCAACGACGCCACCTCCACCCGCAGCTCCTGTCGCAGTTCCAACCGCAGCTCCTGTCCCAGCTCCCGCCGAACTCGGAGAGACAACTCCACGAGGAACCAATCTGGACGAAGTCATCCGATCTTTCCTCGACCGACTCGACTTACAGGATGCAAGAACTTCCGAACACATCAACGCGATCATCGCTGCCCAGGAGGCCTCGCAGAATCAGATCAAGCAATTCCAGTTCTCCGTAGCTCAAGCCGATCGACAGCTCAGCGATGACGAAACAATCCCGCCCTAACAAACTCCAATCATGGAAAGACCGGCAAACCGACGCAACAGGTCTGCCTCCAACGTCGTTGGGTCCATCGACGAGCACACCCGTGAAAATGCGTCAAACCGTGACAACTGGCCGAGCGTCGACACTCGAGCATGTCGAACAGAAGACGATGATACCGGTGCGCGTGATCGGGAACTCCAGCAACTACGAACAACATTGAAAGATATATCGTCCAAGATGCATCGCGCCGTCAGCTCGGCCCCAGAACTAGATAAAGTATTGGAAGAGACACAGCGATCTACTTTCACTTCGCGCATCTCCGACGTTCGTATTCGCCACATCAGCAAAATTAAGGCCATTTCTGATGTCTCTAAGCATAGCGATCGGCCGTGCACACTTCTTCGATGAGGAGCGAGATGCCGTAAGTTGCCAAGTGTTCGTGGAACATCTAAGTGGCGCCGCTCTTACTTGGTTCTCTTGACTTGAAGCCAATTCGATCGACAGCTTCCACGAGCTCACCATAAGTTTTCTGAAAAACTACGGAGTTTTCATGGAGAAAGGTGCCTCTAATGTCGACTTGTGGACAATGGCCCAAACCGCTAAGGAATCACTCCGAAGTTTCATCGGAAGATTCAAAGAAATCGTCACTAGCACAGCTACCCCTGATGATGCTGCAATCGCGGCTCTGCGCAATGCGCTCTGGCACGAGTCACGATTTAGAGAAGATCTTCTGCTTAACTAGTCAACAACTCTAGCGGACGCACTGCGTCGTGCAAACCGGTTCATCGAAATAGAGGAAGATAAAGCGGCTCGGCGAAAGCACCGATCGCAAAGGAAAAACCAAAGGAGGAGCATCACGAGCCTCGACAGCACTACGACGCTGACTACGCTAAGGAAGAGAAACTAAAAAAGGAACTGGGCCCGGACCAAGAGTTATTACCAAGAGAATTTAAGGGAGAATAATTGCCTAGCTTTGTTGTCTCTTACTTTCTCGTTTTCCGTTCTGTATTTTCTGGTTTTCCGACTTGTACTTTCGGTTCTCCGTTCTGTACTTACGGTTTTCCGTTCTGTTAAATTACCATCTTTTCCGTTCGTCGTTAATAAAAAAGCTACTCCATTCTCCCCAACCCCTTAGTTATTTATTGTTACAACCTCGGTACAAACAAAGCAGTACACCTCTGTCGAGAGATATAACCAATACATTACAAAATGAACAATTTACAATCTTGCTTTGGCCCTTTAAATAGACTAAGGCAAAAAGAAAACTGCATTAACCTTATGGTTCAAGAGAAGTTCAGGGACATCTCCTTTTACAATTCGCTGGGCCAAGCTGAAAATGTTTAAAAATAATTTTTTAGTACAATCATAAGTTTGAGAGATATAATTACACGACTAATTACCCTTCTACAATAGCAGTTTTCCCAACACCCGGTTCACCAATGATAACAGGATTGCTTTTTGTCATCCTGCATAGTATTTGGATGCAACGGTTAACTTCATCATCACGTCCAATGAGAGGAGGGAGTTTTCCTTGTCTAGCCATCTCGGTTAAATCCCTTCCATATGTTTCAAGTGCTTCATGCTTAGCATCAGTCTACATATAGAAAAAAACACCACATAAGAAACTAAGATAATCACTAACCTAGTCAAAAGAAAAAAAACTATGATGTTTCATGACATAATGAATCAAAATCAACCACGAACCTGATCTGCTTTATCCGAGAAGCGGCGCAGAGAAGGGAATTGGAGAGAAAGGGGTAAAAGTTGTCCACGAGAAGCTGCTGGAGTGGCTGAAGTTATACCGTTTCCGGAAACTCCGATGAAGGAGTATGGCCGGAAAATAAAAGAACTGGGAGAGGAACGTGAGCTGAAGTGAGCACAGGCAGATAGGGGGCGAGAACGAAGGAGTAAAGAAGGTCTCGAAAGAGCATTGTGTGCCTTGATGGCTGCAGAAACACATTTCGATAATTTTCTAGACGCCATGTGAAGATGAATTGGAACAAGGAGCTTGGTTTAGTGTTTTAAAAGAAGAGGAAGATTGGGGTTTTAAGATGCTTGGAGAAGAAGCAAGAAAGTGTTTGGTGAAGAAGCAAAAAGTGTTTGGTGTAATAAATATCCGTACATATGTTATAAAGGAAACGCTTTTATAGTAGAAATAGAAAGTTTAGAATGAAATAGAAGATTATATATCAGAAATGAAAATAATTATTCATTGATCTAAATTTTCCATTTTATCGTAAAAGACAGCAAAAATTAGAATAATTCATTGAAAATGTTTTTTTCTAATACTAAAAAATTATGTAAGATGCAAATAAAGATTAGTCTCTTTAGATCAATAAAAATATTTCTGTTTTTAGTTTGAATTTTTTTCTGGTTCCTTTGTTTTTTTGTATTGTTGTTTTTGTTCATTATTTTAACTTTGAACGCATATCTACTATATTATTTGAGACGTACTTTAAGTGATTCGGTGAAAAAACAAATTTACCTTTAAACTTTAGGTTTAAAATGTTAATATCATGAAAATAACCCGTGTAAAAACACGCGGATCTTAGTGACCGTGTATTCAGATCTGAATGATTTAATCCTGGCCATTGATACCGGAAAATGACTTTGACCCGATTTTTTTTAAATACACGCGGATCCTCCTCCATTAGGTCAAATGTTTTGTTAAAGAACAACTAAAAAGTAAATCCTAGCCTCTCATTTCATTTTAATTTTTTTTTCAGCCTCCCTTTTCAAACTCAATCAGCGAAGAGCGATGAAAGTTTTAGAAAAAAGGTTAATGAATATGGTAGTTTCTTGGGTGGAATAATATCTTAGGATCTCATAATCGGGAAGGAAGGAGCAGCTTCGATTAAATCCGTGTGCCAGAAAAATTCTGGGTTAAAGCCTCAATCTGCAAGTTTGTTCCTTTTTTTTCTTATTATGTTCGTTCTTAATCGAATTAGTTGTGAGATGCGAGTGTACTTATTTATTTGGTGTTATTATTGTCTGATTTTGTTCAGGCTTTTTGGTGAGTGGGTATCAAACTTTGAATAAAGAGTTTCTATGGAAGAGTTCATAAGAGTCTGCAATCCAGGTAATGTAAATTCTTCTTTTTCTAGAAATGATTCGAGAATTTGGATTTTTCACTAACTCTTGAAGACTGTTTTTAGATAGATCTACAGAGTAATAAGACAACTCTACACAGCCCAAGAAATTGCAAAAACTGGGTAAGGTTTTTAATAATTTAGTCTGCATTATTCCATCTACAAAAAAATTGCTATGAAAACTATATTGAATGAAATGAAATGGGCAGTGGATCTGGTATTGTGGAGAGACGTATCAAGGTCAACGTTGGTGTTCGGATTCAGATCATTCCTAATAATCTCTTCGTCCTATGCCAATCATCTCAATTTCAGGTTTTTTTTCTCAACTGATAAAAGAGATGACACGGTTAGTTTCTAAGTAGTAGAACTAAAAAGTGAATTTATATGCACAGCTTCATATCAGTGGTAGCGTACATGAGACTCACCTATTTGGGCATCATGTTCGTATAAAAATCAATGATCAACAGGTTTGATACGCTGACCCAATTCCACTCTCTTTCTCTTTACATATCTTTGCATGTTGTTTTTGTGATTGGGGTTACAAGGTATATAATAATGGACGTAGGGGAATGGCGAAGAAGGAGAGACATAAAGTGGTTGGAGTTAGAGAGGAAGATGTAAAGAGGATGCTCAAACTCATCATGCCTTACCTCAATGAGTCACTGCATCAACAACTCAGAGCTCTCTTCTCTGGCTATCCATCCACCACCCTCAAGGTAAGTCTTCTTCTTCTCCCTTTCTCTCCATCGTTTTCTCTTTTTCCTTGACCATAATGAAGAAGCGATGATGTTTTGCAGATGGGAGTGGTGTTGTTTTTCTTGGCAATGTGTGGCTCTTCTATCACTCTTTCGAATCCTCTTATGATTTTATCCGTTTGTGGTTAATTTATACAACTCTTTACTAATCAATTCCAATGCGTTTTTAGATTACCAATTACTGGAAAGAATTGGAGGAAATGAAGCACATGACCAAGCAAGAGTTCATTGCCTCCTTCAGGAGGTAAGTCCAAATGCAAAAACTTTACAGAATCTAATTAATAGTTTAAATATGTGTCGTTGATAGTAACTAGAGGTTAAAAATCGATCTAATACATGAAGAGTAGCGGTTTCTCTACAGGAGCTTATATACCAATGTGTGCCAAGATCATCAACAAGGACTTTGGCAAGCATGGATTGGCCGTGTTACCGGGAATAAAGATCATTACCTTGGAAACTTTGGTAAGTAAATCATCAAAACTTGGTATAAAAGATAAGTTAATAATTATCATTGTTGTTATTGTTAAGTTAGTTATGCCGTAAGGAATATTTGATAAATTAATTGTTAGGTTTGATTTGTCTTAGTTATAAATTGCAGGTTTTTGAGAATTAATTTATAGAGTTTGGTTGTAGAAATTTCAAATAGAATCTATGAATCAATGCAAATTTTTTAGAGTTTGATTGTAGAAATTGCAATTGAGAATTCTACTATCTATGAATCTATGCAATTGAGAGTCTAAATATGTGTATCTAATAGTAGTTCAAGGTTAAAAACTGATAACAAAGGGAGAGTAGCAGTTCTCAAGAGGAGCTTTGATATACCTATGTGTGATAAGGCATCATCAACAAGGACCTTGGCACCTTCGGTAAGTAAATCATCAAAACTTGGTCCAGCAGATAAGTTAGTAATCATAATTTCATGTATTTGATTAATAAATTTGTAGGTTTGGTTTATCTAAGTTATAGATTGCAGGTTTTGGTGAATTAATTTGCAGAGTTTGGTTGTATATATTGCAAATATATTGCATGTTCAATTGTAAATTTTACTATCAATGCAATTTTTGTTTAGTTTGATGATCACTTGATTTTTCTCACTTCGTTGCAGGAAACAAAGAATGAAACAATGGGGCAGGATCTCCTTATGAAAGAGACTGTTGATCATTCATTACAGGATCTCCTTTGCTTGCCAGACTTAGCAAAAGGTAACATATGATATGGGCAGAAGGAAGATAAAAAATTGGTGGGTGGAGTATTTTTTTTTTTTTTTTTGCTTTTCTAATGCTTGAGCTCACATGTCGTCTCATTGCTTTACCTCTACTTTCTTGAGGACTCAGTTGGTGTTGTTTTTAACAATATATACGATTTTAGTGGTCTTATTATATTAGGGAATTAGTATTATTCTGCTGATTCTCTTTCTGACAATCAAAACATATGTTTGTTAAGTCTTCTGCTTCATATAGATCCTCACTTGCTTTGTCTATCATATACTCAGAAAAATAGTAAAATGTTATATATAATGCAGGGTTACATTGATGGACGGGTGAAGAAAGCTTCGAGTTAATATTGATATCAATCTTTGTAATACAAGAAGCAAAAAGAAGTGGCGAAGGAAAGCACTCTTATAGTTGTCTAATTTGTTTTGTCTTATTAAAATGATCATAGTATTTTGTATTCATTCATTTGTTGTATGTGTTGGCGTTGAAGGAGAGTTAAAGATGGAACAATTTGATAAAAACCATTCCTTCATCTCACTATGTCAGAAGAAACAATTAACTTAAGGAACCAATAATCCTAGAGCTATTTCCACTGGCCTTATATTCTTTCAATCTAAGATCAAACAGAACAGTAACCAGCAACATAATATGTAATTAAAAATATATTGTCCCAACTGAACCAACAGACTAACGCCTCTAACCCAAATCTCAAGCCTTACAAAAATTTTACATGTTTTATCCGAAAGATATTGAGGATATACATAAAATAAAATAAATTTAGTTATAGAAATGTCATCTAACATATATTAAATAGTAAAATTCCTATATAAAATTTCTATATAAAACATACTATCAAATTTAGTAAACATGGAGATGGATGGGAAAGTTTCAAAAGAAAAATACAATTATTTCATTTATTTCTAAACATTTTCATGATCTGCATTCTATTTTAAAAGTAGAAATAAATTCATTTAAAACAATTAGTTGTAACAGCTATATTTTACCTCTATAAAGAAATTATCAAATTCAAAATCAATAACTTGCAATTGATGTTTTTCAGTAAATAAAAAATTAAAGGGAAAATTTCTATTAAAAACAAATGGATTAACTGAGACCAATATTTATGGTAACTAATTAATTTTTATAATTGTAAAAGGTAAAAATATATTTTCTTGCCGGTCAGTTAGAATTTTCCACAATATAGGATTGTCTATTTAAGCGAATGAGTTACTCTACTCGGATAAACTTGCAACTTGCAGGTCATATTAAATCTAAAATTAATCATAAAAAATAAATATGGCAAACAGAAATCAACAAAATAGCAATGCTACAGAGATATTATTTTCAATATATGGTCATAAAAAATTTAAATTTATCAATTTTAGGACCAAATTTATTTGTTTCGATTCATGTTTCCTAATTAGCCACATTGTTTATGTTTTAGATTGAAGTACTGTAATATTTAGAAAACTTCAACAATAGATCATCAATACCATCTTCCAATGAACTAACAATAGTTATAAAAAAATCACGGGTCAATAATAAAAATATACTTAGATATTTATTACATCCTTATTTACCAACAATGGTTGTAAAAGAAATCAAGAGTCAACAATTAAAAGACACTTTGGTGTTTATTCGGCCTTTATTCACTATTAATGGTTGTAAAAGAAAAATCATGAGTTTTCAATAAAAATATACTTTAATATTTATTCTATCCTTATTGACCAACAATGGTTGTAAAAGAAATCATGTATCAATAATAAAAAGATATTTTGGTATTTATTCCACCATTATTTACCAATAATGATTATAAAATAAATCACGGGTCAACAATAAAAATATATTTTGATATTTATTTCATCCTTATTGATCAACAATGGTTGTAAAAAACACATATGTCAACAATTAAAAGACACTTTAATGTTTATTCCATCTTTATTGACCAACAATTGTTATAAGAAAAACACGGGTCAACAATAAAAAGACATGTTGAGGTTTATTTCATCCTTATTGACCACCCACTACAAAAAAGATCATTTTAATTCACTTATTTTGAATATTTGTATTACTTATAATTGATGTAAAAGAATTTTATATCACTTAAATAAATGATTCGTATCTTGTTGATGCAAATAATTTACATCGATTTATTAACAACTGATACAACTTCACATAATATTTGCATCGCTTGTTATAACTGATGTTTATTTTGAGTCGGTTATAAGACCTGATGTGATATTTAGATCATTTTCTATAAGTGATGGTATTATTTACATCACTTTGCCTAAACGATGTTACTATTTGTAACGGTTATAAAAACTGATGTGATATTTACATCAATTGCTAAAAGATGATGTTAACATTTACTTCAATTTATTTAAGTGATGTTAATATTTGTTTCGGTTAAAATAAGTGATTTTAAAAATAATAATATATTTACAGAATAATAATTTTTAGAATAATAAATAATTATTTAAAAAATATATTTTCTAATTATTATTTTATTTGTTTCATTTTAATATATATATATAGTAAATCATGGTGGATATTTTCTCCCAAAATCACTTGTTGCAATATCTACTAAAATCTTTTAAAGATTTTATAAAATACATTTTTTAAGAATAATAAATTTTTATAAAAAAAATAATAATAATTGGATGTTCTTCGTGTTTAAACACATTCCTTCAGATTCATACTTCTTCCTTCCAGTAATTGTTTGCTCTTCTTGGAACTTCTATTTCTTTTTTTTTATATCATCTCTCTTCCATTTGTGGAATCAAGATCATGCCGACTTGAGATCCCTTGAATTATTATCCCACTTAAGTTTTTTCTCTATAAAATGAAAAAGAGATTAATTGTTTGGAAATTTTTAGAATTTTTAGGTCGGAATTAGAATAAGCATTTGTAATTGTATTGAACATAAAATAATGAAATAGCTTTGCTTTATGCTTCTCCCATCTGTGTAGGAAACACAGTCCTAATAATTAGCAATGCATATTTGTATTAATTATGCAGTGTTCTTCCGTGTTCATGACAGATTTATAAAAATAGAAGAAAAGAAAAAACCTGAGTGATGGTTAGTACTCTCGAAAGAAAAATAGAACGATAGAGAATTAAACAGTACAGATGTGTGAAGGTGAAGAATGGTAAGAGAGTTATGAGATTTCAAAAACTGATTTGGAGATATCATAAGAACGTCTTTTGGAGATGACATAGCAAAAAAGATGGTGAACGTAAAAATAGGATCGTGATTAAGGAAATAAATTTATTTAATTTTGCTGATTTTGAGGAGAAAAAGAAATTAAGAATAATGATAAATCTAATAATATTATTTATCTACGGAAATAACAATTTCGTGTCATTTATAACAATAAATTATTTAATTCATTTAGTTTTTTTCTAATAATAAGTTCTTAGCATCATTTTCTATTTTGATCTATATTTTGTATCATTTTTAAAAATGATGTTAATAAAAATAAGGGAATACATCGGTTATCTTAATTGATGTAAATACATATTTTTGTATCCATTTTCTGAAGTGATGCAAACTAATACAAATTTGTATCAATTTGATTAAACTGACACTATACAAACTAATTAACAAATCACTTATTAAAATTGATGTTGAATTATTTATTTTGTGTCATTTGCTTATAAGTAATTTAAACTATTATCATTTATACTTCCGATTCTAATTATTTGATGTAATCCACTTTGTTTTGTAGTGACCAATGGTTGTAAAATAAGGCACGGGTCGACAATAAAAAAATACTTTTATTCTATTTTTATTGACCAACAATGGTTGTTAAAGAAAACACGGATCAAAAATAAAATGACACTTTAATGTTTCTTCCATCCTTATTGACCAACAATGATTATTAAAAAAATTATGGGTCAAAAAAAAATTACTTTGGTATTTATTTCGTCTTTATTGACTAACAATGTTTATAAAAGAAATTACAGATCAACAATAAAAAAACACTTTGGTGTTTATTCCATCTTTGTTGACCAACAATGGTTGCAACAAAAACCGCAGCTCAACAATTTAAAGACATTTTGAATTTTATTTTATCCTTATTGATCAACAAAGGTTGTAAATTAAACAACAGGTCGACAATAATAAAAAATATTTTGGTGTCCATTTTTATTGACTAATATTAATTGTGAAAGAAATCACGGGTCAACAATAAAATAACAGTTTGATGTTTAGTCCATCTTTATTGACTAACAATAGTTATAAAAAATCACGCGTCCAGAATTAAAGCTTAAAAGACACTTTTGTGTTTATTTCATCGTAATGACCAACAATGGTTGTAAACGAAACCACGAGTCAACAATAAAAAGATACGGGTGTTTATTCCATCCTTACTGACCAACAATAGTTGTATAAATACTATGTGTACACCTACATATACTAAATATACAATTACGTACCCAAACGTACATACCAACTCTAGACATATAATTTCCATACTACAAACCGAGGAAACTACATATAAGAAACAAAATATGGTTTGAGGAGACTAAATATATTTAGTTGATACCAATAATACATGATATACAACTACATATTTATAGACAATGCAAATATTGTAGATTCCCTGTGAAATACACAGAATTGAGATTTGATGATTAATTAACCCAAAGATACCGTGCGTAGCACGGGTACTGACCTAGTGGGATATTATTTCCTAGTTATTTATTCGCATTAAATGATGACAGTAACGCATTATCTTCGGTGTAGATGCACTTCTATATGCTAAAACATGTATTGCATAATGCTTTTGCGAACTTTCATACCTAGATATGGACTATTTAAATGATTTAATTTAATTTATTACTTATATGTAATCTCAGCTTAATTAATAAGAAACAAATATTATTATGTATGTCCATGCATATTTGATTGGGAAAATTGTCAGTGTTAATGAGTTAGCCTTTTGGTTTAGAGCAGATGAAATATGTGTCCACCAAATCGTTTGGCTATTTGTAAAATTTCATGGATTATTGTAGTAAATATTTTTTGAATTAATACAAAAACTATAAGAATAAACATTTCAATGTTGGAAGCTACATAAGTGAGGATCCGATTCAATTATCCATGTCTCCGATTTGATTCGGTAAGAAAATCATATCTGTAACAAAACACTATAATAGTAGTCTCAAACGCTCCAACTTCTAATTTTCAAATGCTTATGTTCGAAGGAAGAAGACAGAGCGGTAAAGTCATGAATTTACAAAACATAGAACAAAACCGAATCTTCTAATTTTGTTTGACATGAGCATTATTCTCCATCTTCTTGATGACTAGTTTATTAAATGGGTTTAATTGGGGTAACCCATTTAACCCCATTTAATATTTTTCTCTAAATGGGTTTAAATGGGTTAATTTTTTTGCACATACCCATTTAATAAATGGGTATTCAATGCCCAAGTTAACATCACTACTGGTCAGCATCGATAAGAATAGTGTCATTCTCTGCAAAATCTCCTTTCAAAACGTTGAGGGTGATCTCCAGTTTGTTGTTAGGCTGTTCCAACCTCTTCTTCATTTGTCTCATCTGCACCACCTCTACAAGGTAACAATACAATTACAAAGGGACATGAGACAATATCCACTCATTGTCAATATCCACTCATTGTCAATAGCAATGGGTACGGAGTATACTTGAACAAACTAATCTATGTGAAGAAATATGAGAAGAGACTTAAGTAGTATATGATGGACATGGGATAATCTACTCATTACCAATTGCTTTTGAGTTGGAGGTCTATGAACTTAACAATCTATAGATTGAAAAATAAAGATTGTAAAAACTAAATAGGAAAAAACAAGAGTAAGATACCTGTAACTCCACGATTTTGGATATTACGCTTGAATTTAAAGGCTGGGAAACTATGTATTCATCAATTCTATTCATGAACTTTGGCTTAAAAGTTTTTCTTGCTAACTCCACAACTTGTTGCTTCATCATTTCATAAACTGCTTCTTTGATATCTTCATTGTTGCGAATAGTCTCAATAAGTATATGTAGAGATCTTATATTTAGGGCCGACCCAAACTATTTGACTGCCTAAAGCAAAAACATTTAGCCCACTAACGAAAACTGTTAGAAAAAAACTTAAAGAGTTATACTTATTGATGTTAGAACCGTGACCTTTACTTTAAAAATGTTAGACCAACCAGTAGACCACTGCAAATTTTTTGAAAAGAGTTATACTTATTGATGCCTAAAGCCCTTGCTTCATGGCTTTAGCCATGGGCCGGTCCTGCCTATATTAGACGTAATTATTACAAAGCAGTTTGTGAAACTTACTGTCCTACCATGAGAATCAGTTATTCTTCCATCGTCTAGTAGTTGTAGCAAGATACTGAAGACATTAGGGTGCGGTTTCTCGATCTCATCAAACTGAACCACTGAATAAGGTCTCCTTCGAACAACTTCAGTTGATTTCCCACCGTCTTCGTAACCAACATAGCCAACTGATGCACCAACGAGCTGTGAGACTAACGTTTTTTCCATGTACTAAATCATATCTATCCTCACTATTGCGTTTTCATTGTTGAAAAGGTATCCAGCTAGTGCCTTGGCAAGCTCGGTCTTACCAACACTTGTTGGTCCCATGAACATAAAACTAGCTATAGGGCGGTTAGGATCTGAAATACCAGCCTTTGAACAACGGATAGCATCGGCAACTGACTCTACATCTAAGTCTTGAGCAATTACTCTCTCGTGGAGGATTTGTTCCAACATGACTAACTTTTCTCTCTCTGATTGCTGAAGATTGGATAGTGGAATATAGGTCACTTGCTTACTATATCCTCTATGTTAAGCTTGGTTACTTATTCTCGGACTAGGGAATGTTCATGCTTTCTAAAATTTGTGAGGTTCTTTCTAGCTTCTTCTAACTAGCCTTGGAGGGATACAAGGGTTCCATACTTAAGTTGGAAATATGGTCGAAGGTGGAAATCTAACACGATAGCGGTCGCTTCTTGTGGAATCAAATGAGGGGAAATGATGACGAGGTGAGGTGCACCACAGAGTAATGATAAGACTCTGATACAATACAAGTTCGAAGCCTTGATGACTCGCTCAACAAGACATAAAAACAAACACTAACTAAAGGAATCTACCTAATTTAGATGATAAACAATAACAAACCCCCTTTTATTTTTATTTTGTTACAACTAATAGATAACTTATACAAAAAAGTAAACATTAATAAAATAACAATTATTATCAATATATATTCAATCTATAAATCTGAAAAAGTGACGCAAATATTTGAAATGTAGTTGATATTGTATTAATTCTTAAAACAATTCATATATTTGTTTTATGACTAAATTTGTTTTCTACAAGGCTAAATTTGTTTGTTATAAATACTTCTTAAGCGCAAATATTTGATAGACTGTTAATATACTTATGTTAATGTCTAGTTAAATGAAGACTTTCAATGTAAATCAAATTCAAATTTGGTTCTACTCATATTTAATTTTGGACACAAACATAATACACGTAAATATTAAATTTTAGGAGATTATTTCTATAGATTAAAAAGTATATTTATAGTTTTCTCCTTTTTGTTAAAGAAATTAGGATTTATATATGTAAAATTCCTTACAAAACATTTATTATTTTTGCTGAAAAAAAGAAACAATCTACTCTATTATTTGAGACGTACGTTAAGTCAGTTGGATTTGAGATTTCGCTGAAAAAATCATTTTATCATAGGTTAAACATGTTCATGTCACGAAAATAACCTGTTTAAAAACACGCAGACCCTTTTTACCTGGGTTTAAACATTTGGGTCATACGTTATAATCTTGGCCGTTCGATTGAATTGTTTGTGTCCGTTCGATTTCTCACATTCACTTAAAAAACACGCGGATCCTTTTGACCCGTGTTTTAAACTAATGGGTCATACGTTATAATTTTGACCATTCAATTGAATTGTTTTTATCCGTTCGATTTCGTGGCTTCACTTAAAAAAACACGCGGATCATTTTACCCGGTTTTAAAACTTCGGGTACTCGCCTCTAATCTTGGCCATTGAATTGAATTGTTTGTATCTGTTCGCTTCCGTTTTTCCCAAAAACAAACACGCGGTTCTTTTTATCCTGTTTTTTTTTTAAATGGGATTCTCCGTTTAATCCTGGCTATTGAATATATTTATTTAAAGCCGTCCGATTTTGTAGTTTCAAGTATAAATTCATCCGACTATATCTCAGGAGACTAATCATATTAATTTCATTCAATATATTGTGTATCTTCGTTAACATTGAAGTATATATCACTTCTTCATAATTATGCATGAAACAATATTCCGTTTGGATCTTTTTTTGAAATTATCTTACATTTTTTCTATAATTATAGCACATATAATATGTCGTTTGGATCTTCTTTTGGAATTATCTTACATTTTATCCATAATTATAGCACATCTAATATTTCGTTTCAATCCTCTTTTGCAATTATCTTACATTTTTAATAAGTATTCCCTATATACATATCCACTTTTACGGAAAATAGTGAATATTTTACTATAATAATCGGATTTTTGATATGGAATAAACTTGAATTCCGAGGATAATATCTTTTGTGCATATTTTTTTGACCTAACCACTCATTCTTGTAAATATCGGACGCCTCATTTCAATCACTCTCTCATCACTCATACAGCTTCATTCTCTAATTTCATTTTTAAAAATGACGCTCGCCAATCCTCTTCCATTTACTCCCTTGAAATCGCTCAAACCTTACAAGAACGCTTGGCGTATTCAGTTTAAATTGCTTCATGTTTGGAGGCAATATTCTGTAAAGGCTGGTGAATCCATCGAAATGATTTTGGTTGATGAAGCTGTACGTGTATTATAGTTTCAACTTTATATTTTGTCCAGCCTTATAGTAGGTTCAAGCATCATTTTCCCTTATTAATTATTATTTATATTAATATGACGAAGGTGATGCGAATCACACATGTGTGTATTGTGGTGCAATTTTCTGGTACGGTGAAAGACTAAATAGAAGAAGGGAGAGTGCTAATCCGGTTTGTACAGGATGTTGTATGCAAGGACAAATTGTTCTACCTATGCTAAAAGAATCACCTGAATATATGTGGTGGTTACTTACAAGCGACCATCCAGATGCTAAAAAATTTAGAGCAAATATCAGACCATACAATATGTTGTTTTCATTGACATCTATTCGTGGCAAGGTGGATCGATCAGTTAAAAAGGGACGTGGTCCATCTATGTTTGCTCTACAAGGAGAAAACTATCACTTGATAGGCGCGTTGAAACCAAAATCTGGCGATTATGCAAAATTCCAACAGCTTTATATGATGGACACTGATAATGAACTTGACAATCGAATTAAAATTATGAGGTAAGTCATAGTTTTATAAATGAGCTTTATAAAAAAAATTTATATTTTAAAGGCAGCTAATACATTGTATTTATTATATGTCTTTTGTAATTATACAAAATTGCAGCAAAGGTAATAGTGGTGGGATGGAAGGTGGGAAACAAAAGTACAAGAAAGAAACAGTTTCAGCTTTGCTAAAGATGTTGGATAAGATAAACCCTCATGTTGCAAATTTTAGGATTGCCCGTGATAGATTCAACATAGAGAAAAAAGAGGAAAATTTTCATATGAGGATTATATCTAGACGCGAGACAGATGGGAGAGTGTATAACCTTCCATCTATAGCTGAAGTTGCTGCATTGATACCTGGAGATTTTGACGACAATCTAGATAAAAGAGATATAGTTCTATAGATGAAGTCTGAAAAGTTAAGGAGAATACATGAATGTCACGTTTCATATCTAGCTCTTCAGTATCCATTATTATTTCCAAAAGGAGAGGATGGGTATAGGCTTGGAATAAAAAAAACTCCTACCAAAACTTCAAAAGGAAAGAAGAAGCAAGAAGATGTTAGTATGAGGCAGTGGTTTGACTACCGTTTACAAGAGAGAAAAAATGAGAAGCACATCCTCCTTCACTCAAAACGTTTACTTCAACAATTCATGGTGGACGCTTTTACAATGATAGAGTATAATCAGCTAAGGTATATTAAAAAAAATCGGACGAAGTTGCGCAGTACCAACAAGCAGGCAGTTCAAGATGCTTCTGACGCTGGAGATAATGATCTTTCTAATAAAGGAAAAAGTTGTATTATTCCTCCATCTTTCACCGGTGGTCCAGCTTATATGCAGCAGAACTACTTAGATGCAATGGGTACCTGTAAACATTTCGGCTTTCCCGACGTATTTATAACCTTCACATGTAATCCTAAGTGGCCAGAGATCACAAGATTTGTTAAAGAGCGGAAGTTGAATGTTGAGGACAGGCCGGATATCATTTGCAGGATTTATAAAATGAAACTCGACAACTTGATGGATGATCTAACAAAGAATCATATCTTTGGCAAAACCAAATCAGGTACTACATGATTTCATATTTTTATACATATATTTCATGAATTTTAATTTATAAGTGTCATTAACTCATAATTGATATGTTGAAACAGCTATGTATACAGTAGAATTTCAAAAAAGAGGTCTTCCACATGCTCACATAATTGTTTGGATGGATCTTAGATACAAGTTTCCTACAGCTGATCATGTTGACAAGATTATATTTGCCGAAATTCCAGATAAAGAAAAAGATCCAGAGCTATATCAAGCTGTCTCGGAATGTATAATTCATGGACCATGCAGATTGGTTAATCCTAATTCGCCATGCATGAAAAAAGGTAAATGTTCCAAGTATTATCCAAAGAACCATGTTGAGAACACGTCTGTTGAGAATGAAGGTTATCCAATATATAGGCGCAGAGATACTGGTCGTTTCATCGAGAAGAGTAAGTATCAATGTGACAACTGGTATGTTGTTCCATATAACGATGTCCTATTACGGAAATACAGGGCTCACATCAATGTAGAGTGGTGTAACTAATCCGTCTTTGTTAAATACTTATTCAAGTATGTTAACAAGGGACCTGATCGTGTAACCGTCTCTGTAGAGCCTCATCGAAAAGAAGTTGTCTCCGAGCAAAACAATGTAGGAGAAACAAATAATGATCCACAAGAACGAAATCAAGTTCAGGATTATTTTGATTGCAGGTACTTTTCATTATTTTATTTCATTTTATTTTAAACATTATTAAGAGACTATTTGAAATATAAAACTTAATGAAAAATAACTCAAATGTCGTTTTACAGATACGTATCTGCATGTGAAGCGAATGTAGAGGATTAGAGGGTATCCTATACATTATCGACAAACATCAATAACTAAACTTACGTTCCATGAAAAAGGCAAGCAACCTGTTTATGTCAAGGAAGGTGAGACTCCTGAATCTGTTTTGTATAGAGTGAACAATGATGAGACTCAGTTTACTGCATGGTTCGAGCTTAATAAGCGTGATCCGAAAGCGGCAAAACTTTTATATGAACAAATACCTAATTTTTATACGTGGAATGGTAAATATAAGGATTTTCGCGGAAGAAAAATGACAGGTTTTGCTGTTGGTAGAATAAATCATGTACCTCCAAAGATAGATGATGCAAATCACCTTCGCATCCTTATTAACAACATAAGAGGTCCAAAAGGTTTTGATGATATCAAAACCGTCGAGGGTGTTGTTCATAAAACATACAGAAATGCATGTTATGCTCTAGGTTTGCTTGATGATGATAAGGAATATATCCACGGTATTGAGGAGGCTAATTTTTGGTGTTCTCCTAAGAATGTTCGCAAGCTGTTTGTTATTATGCTTATTTCCGAAAGCTTGAGTTCCCCAGCCGTTGTATGGGAACACACTTGGAAGATACTGTCTCAAGATTTTTAGAGGAAAGTAAGAGATAAGTTAAAACGTCCAGGTTAGTTAAATTATTTTTTAAAATCTAATATACAATTTTTTAAATTTTTTTTACATATTTTATTACATTCAACCTAATATTAATGTATATGCAGAATACATATTACCTGACGAAGACAAGATTCAGTTATGTTTACAAGAGCTGCAAAAAATATTGAAACGGCATGGAACAGATCTTTGGAGGTATAAGATGTTGCCGCAGCTTGAACCTGGAGATGAACCTGCCTTTAATCAGTTGATCCTCGATGAGCGCAACTACAATCGTGAATCATTGAAAAAACACATGATAATTGGTTAAAGTTGCTAACTCCGGAACAGAAAAATGTATATGATGAAATTATGGATGTTGTCCTTAACGACAAAGGAGGTGTTTTTTTCTTATATGGCTTTGGAGGAACATGGAAAACCTTTTTGTGGAAGGTTCTATCCGCATCGATAAGATGTAAAGGAGATATTTGTTTAAATGTTGCGTCAAGCGGCATTGCATCTCTGTTATTAGAAGGTGGCCGAACTGCACATTCTAGGTTTGGTATTCCTCTAACTCCTCATGAGACCTCAACATGCAACATGGAGCGTGGTAGTGACCATGCTGAATTAGTAACAGCAGCTAAGTTGATTATTTGGGATGAAGCTCCTATGATGAGTAAGTACTATTTTGAGTCATTAGATAAGAGTTTAAAAGATATTCTATCGACTCCATAAGATATGCCATTTGGTGGAAAAGTAATTCTTTTCGAAGGTGATTTTAGGTAAATTCTTCCTGTCATCTCTCAGCCGGTAGGGAACTGATTGTCAAATCGTCACTCAATTCGTCTTATCTTTGGCAGCATTGCAAAGTTTAGAAGTTGACCAAGAACTTGAGGCTTCTCCAAGATATAGACATAAATGAGGCACGTGAGATTGAGGAGTTTTCTAAATGGATCCTTGAAGTCGGCGAGGGAAAACTAAATGAGCCTAACGACGGAGTAACTCAGATACAAATACCAGATGATATTCTTATACCTGAAGGAGACAACCGTATAGAATCGATCATTAAAGCAGTCTATGGTACAACCTTTGCTCAAGAGAGAGATCCAAAGTTTTTTCAAGACAGAGCTATTTTGTGTCCCACCAATGACGATGTTAACTCAATTAACGATCATATGCTTTCCAAGCTAACATGTTAGTGAATTAACTTTGGATATTACTCAAAATTATACATATAACTTTATCCGCTGTTACTTATAATAGAGTAGATGACAATGAATTACTACTCTTTGTAGGTGAAGAAAGGATTTATCGAAGTTCTGATTCTATTGATCATTCTGACACACCTGCAGATAAAAACCCCGTATATACGCCTGATTTTCTCAATAAAATCAAGATTTGTGGATTACCTAACCATTTACTTCGGTTAAAAGTTGGTTGCCCAGTTATGTTGTTGCGTAATCTTGATCCGCATGGAGGTTTGATGAATGGTGCAAGACTTCAAATTGTAAGATTTGGAGATAAACTGGTGCAAGGACGTATATTAACAGGTACTAGAGTTGGTAAACTGATCATTATTCCCAGGATGCCCCTAACTCCTTCGGATCGTAGATTGCCATTTAAAATGAAAAGGAGGCAGTTTCCTTTATCTGTTGCATTAGCGATGACGATCAATAAGAGCCAAGGCCAGTCATTAGGCAATGTTGGTATATATTTACCGAAGCCTGTTTTCTCACATGGACAGTTGTATGTCGCTATGTCTAGAGTGAAATCAAAGGCAGGGCTGAAAGTTCTTATTATAGACAGTAAAGGAAAACAGAAGAATGAAACAACAAATATTGTTTTCAAAGAAATATTCCAAAACCTTTAGTAGATTATTTCTTCAGGTATGATTTATTTATTTTGATTATTATAAAATAAATATCATTGTACAAAATTATATAACATGCTAACTTAGTCGTTTTTATATTTGCAGGTTGGAATAATTAATAAAAGCATTTCGTTTTCCCATTTTCTTAATGAAAGTTTTTTTAATACCAATGGAGAATTAAGTAGTCTATTCTTTTTTCTTTCGTTTATTTTTCTAATACATTATGAGTTTGAAGTATGAAGAAAGACATTTTCCAATTATTATTTGTCAAATTTTATAATTCACTTACATGTTAATGACATACACAAAAATGTACAAATCTACTATGTGTACACCTACATATACAAAATATACAATTACGTTCTCAAACGTACATACCAACTATAGACATATATTTTTCATGCTACAAACCGAGGAAACTACATATACTAAACAAAATATGGTTTGACTAGACTAAATATATTTAGTTGGTGCCAATAATACATGATAAACAACTACATGTTTAAAGATAATGAAAATATAGTATAGTTTCTGTGGAATACACAGAACTGAGATTGAATGATTGATTAAACCAAAGATATCGTGCATAGCACGGATACTGACCTAGTTATTATTTTAGAATGAAACATGTATGTTGTGACTTTTGGCAGTTAGAAGAAAAGAAAGAAAAAATTTAACGCTTCTCAGAATAGGAACATTTAATTGAATTTTATCTGTTTAAAGAAGACAAAATGTAACGTTTTTTTCTTTCAAACGACCAGTGCATGTTATATTAGGTGACATAAACAAAGTAAGAAGTGCTGTCGAAAAAACAAACAGTCTGAAGACAAAATTGGAAGCTTATAAAATATATATATAACTACAAATTTTCTGTAAAAACGGCTAATGCATTTATTTGTCCAGGTCAAGCACTTTTCTATAGTACAAGTTAAAACTTTGAAACTGATTATGAGTTCACATGACAAATGTGAATTACTAAAACAAATATACAAAAACGTCATATTAAAAGTTTCTTTATTGATGTTTTATTGTTTTTTTTTCCTAGTGAACTTTTATTAGTTAGAAATGAAAACAAACTTTACATTTTGATAAAAATATATTTCATTCTCACTCTAAACAATAGTTCATTGTTCTAAAGTTGACAAAATAGTTTATATTTTCAACAAACAAAATTAAAATATTCTAAATGGAACCCAAAACTATAGATCGTAAATACTTAACCTGAAATCTTAAACAAATCCCAAAAAAAAGAAAAATTATTTAAACCCGAATACCCGATATACCAAAATGGGTTATTTCTTTAGTATCAAAAGAATCAGCATTTTTTATTATTTATACATTTTTAGTTTTTTATTTCTCGTTCTTTATTAAAATACATCGTATAAGATATTAAATAACGCCCGCCTAAATAGGCAGGTGCCATAAATAAATATAATGTTGTATCAATAACATTTGAATTCTAAATATTAATATATATATTTCTTAATATTTGATTTAGTAATTTAATTTGTTTCAAAAAGAATTTCAATCTTACATATTCCATTTTTCTATACACTTTAAGTATTTATTTCATAATAATAAACTATATTTTAATTCTAGTCACTCCATCCTATCGATGATATTTGAATTTTAAATAGTATCTTGCACATTTTTATATAATTATTTTAATACTTTATTTTAAAAAAATCAAACTTTACACATTCCATTTGCAATACAACTACAGTTTAACTATCTATTTAATCATAATTAACATGATTTTGATTTTACAAACTTTCATCTTAATGAATAAATGCTAAAACATTATGTTAAAGTAATATGTATATCATATAATATCTTTTTTGTCTGAGCTAATATTAAAATAGTTAAAAATAACAAAAACAAAAATCAACAAACTAACAAAAAAACTTTACCAATAGAAGGACGTTGAAGCAATTGTGGTGTTTTTTTTTCTTTGGTGAGAAGATATGAGACTATCTATTTATTTACATAGATGTGTGTATTTTGAATCTTTTTTCTTTAAGGATTAATAATTGCTTGTAAAATTTCCATAACTATTGAAGTTTATATAATAAGATTGTATAATTTCTTAATTGCGTTTTAATTTTTAATGAAAAAGTAATCTTTTTTAGAATTAGTACCTTCAAATTAGAATTAGTAAATGATTTTTCTATTTCTATTAGTATTTAATAAGATACATATAGTTTTATTATAATTATCGTATTTCCATTTTAAAAATTGTTTA
This sequence comes from Arabidopsis thaliana, assembly GCF_000001735.4. Lineage (NCBI taxonomy): Eukaryota > Viridiplantae > Streptophyta > Magnoliopsida > Brassicales > Brassicaceae > Arabidopsis > Arabidopsis thaliana. The sequence continues at coordinate 13,295,507 of NC_003074.8, read as the reverse complement.
GTTTCCTTACACTTATTTTTTGATTTATAATTTCTAACAGTTATCTTTCTTTCTTTTTTATCTTAGATTTATCTTTTTATAGTCTTAATTTTAATAAAAGGAAAGTTTTGCTTAAAACGTGTTAAAATCTAAGATTGATAAAATTGACACATGGCACAATCCTAACTCTGAAAACCATATTTTATGTGATAAGATAGATAACAACTAAAAACAAGTCTTATTTTTCTCCGTCAAATCTTCTATTAAAGAGTTCTCTCATCGGTCGATTAAGGGTCGCAATGCTCAAAAAGAAAGTTGAGATGACGTATTGGTCGAGAGCAAAACTATTGTAAAAATTTGAGTTTGAGACGACTACCCTTGAAAAGGAATATCACACTACCATCGCTAAGGAGATAGTTTCTGATATCTGCAGGTTTGACGGGAGACATAGCCAAGGTTAACATAAATAGTGCGATGATTACTATCTTATATCTTCTTATATGCGGGGTAACAACGATGTCATAATTAAAGGTTAGTCTTATTTGTTGATTTCTTATTTTATTTTTAACTGGGTTGTTTTCAATCAGTGTATGCACAATTATAGGCTTTTTAATTAGATAAATTGATTAAGCTAGCAAATTGTAAATTAAGTTAAATATTTTAGATATTTCATATTCACTACTTTGGAAAACAATTGCTCCAAAATAATCACTAGAAAATTGATGCAACTTCTCAATCAATCGAATTAATTTATATTTTATTGTCTTTTTAAAATAGTGTATTGTACTTTTGGCACAATGGTTTTTTTCCTTCTATCATGTATGTGGAGTCTTAAATTTTACATATCAAAAGAAATTGTTAGTCTTCTTTTCTTCTAATTGCCAATATTTTCAATTATTGTATAGAAGATTTATATATATTAATGGTGGACACGGATTGGATATTCAAGATTTATATGTAATTTCTAATCTGTTCCATACAAATAGTGAGTTTTTTTATATGTATCCATTCTGTCATTACTAGATGTTTGATGTCTGGATATCCGTTGAAAATTGATATTCATTAAGATTTTAGATCTACTCAAAATAAAAATATTTAGAATATATAGAAAAATCAAAATTACACAATATTATTACAATATTTCATAAAATATATTTTACTAAAGCTTGATTCTAGTCAAATTCAAATTAGACTAAGTTTTACCCTCAAATTAGACTAGGTTTTACCCAGGTTGAAAAAGCACATAACGGCTGGTGAAGTGTTATTTTCTTCAAGTTAGACTAGGTTTATGAAACTCTTTCCTTTCGAGATTATTAATCTCACATGTTGACTTTTGATTTGATGTTGGTTTTAAAACTAGGAAGTCCATCAATCACTACACTTCAAGAAGAAAGTTATTGTAGATAACCTTTTGTTAAGATCATTAGTTCGATGAAGTAACTGATCTTGTCCCCATGATTAAAATCTTGGCAAAGAAAATCTTCTTACAATTTTTTTCCAGACAAGGTCATATTCAAATTCATTGAAGGTCTACCAGTATCAGCATCAATGTTCAAGAATTTTATGATATTTTTCCTACGTAGGATATGTTGCAGAAACTTAAGAAAAACAACAGCAAGAGTGTTTTAAAAAAAATTCCCTTATGTTATTTTGGTAGAGTGTCCTAGCGAGTAAAACAGTTTTTGGCGTCTTGATACAAACAACAACCTTAAAAAAGATCATCATTTGTTCCTTGGATTAGTTCCTCTTTCAAATATAACAAGTGAAGGAACTTTTAAGAGAATGTCCCTACAATCATCTCATACTTCTTTAACATTGTAATCGAATACCATATTGGGGAACTGTTTTGTCCCCAAGAAAATAAAAGCCTAGCTTGTGATATACAACTTTAAACCTCTAATTGCTAAGGTCGGATATTCCCCTTGGCTGTGTAGAAGTCAAGCAACAAAACGACATTGGCACATTTAAATTTATGACATATTCATCAAACTTTTTTTTCTAAAAGTTAAAAATCCATTTTCGAAGCACAAATATATGTTTACTGTTGAGGTTTTTTCCAAGGTAACCATAGATGAAGTTGATCATCAAGAACGTCTTTTCATATAGAAGAGCTTGAGCTAATACATCCATTCAGGTTTACAACTGCCAAGTTGTTACATAGAAAGTTTGTGATGAGGCTTCATATAACTTTTATGCAAATGATAAGGCAAAACATTAGTTATTCATCGATAGAGATTCTAAATTGAGAGTTTTATAAAGTTGAGAGTTTCTTAAAAATGAGTTTTCAACTTTTTTTTATCCTTTGCACAAATGTTATATGAAAACTCATTATATTAAGATACTCAATTTTGTTTGTAACAGTTTAGGTGTACCCTAAATGCATGGTTGCATTTGAATTCAAACTCTTATATTTGAAAGAAAGTCTTTGATTGTCAACTTTATTTTAAATTACCTCACAGATCACTTGATTAGTAACCTCTATTTTCCCTTCCACAATAGATGTTTAGCTAATGGAAAAAAGTGTTTGATGGAATAAAGGTCAATGGCGTTATATTACTCGGCTTCTACTTCAGAAAAACGAATACATGATCTTAGCATTTAAGGGTTTTGAAGCAATATAGATCACAAACAAGATAATTATTTTCTTGGGCTCAAAGCAATTTTCCAACTTGGTATCTTTTAACAAAAAATTCTAGATGGTTGGAGAAATATTATCTTAAATGTCCTTTCACTTGTCATCTTTGATAAATGAACTAATCCAGGAAATGAGATAAATGAGCATTCTTAATTTTTGTGTTTGTATCAAAGACGTCACACAAAGTTATATTCACAAGGATACTAACCAAAACTTTATAAGAGAAACATTCAACATAATGAATGCCAATTTAGGAAGCATAACAACCTTGGGAACAAAACAAAAAAGTCTTAAATTTTGATTATGAAATGTTGAACCTTCAACGAATTTTAGGATTTATTTTTTGATAAATTGGATGAAATTTTTCTGAAACAGTTATATATTAATTATTATAAAAAAAGATAGACGTTGCCAACAATTGAAATTTACCTCAGTTAAGGACTCAATTGAATCAATATTTGAATATATAGCTTTTTTGTTGCTTTTAGCTAGCAAAGTTTGTGTTGTTGTCTCTTAGAACACATCCTAAAGAGTTTTCAAGTAAAACTTTAATATTTGGATGATCATAAGAGAAAACAATTTCACCTAGTGAAAACACGATGATCGCAATTTCAACATTATAGAACGTGCAAAGTTCACTAGCTTTCTTGAAAAGACCAGATTTTCTATATGAAAATGTAACTTGAAGGTTTGATTGATTTTTCATTTTCTATGTCTCTATCTTTTTACGGCCAAAAATTTTTCTCAGCATTTTCTAGATGTTTTGGACAAAGAAAAATTTAATTGATTGTATTAGAGTATTAGAGATAACATGCCATTGTTCTTTTATAGACTAAAATTTTCAAGTAAATATATATTTTGAGTTTTAGAAAGTAAATATCGATTACTATTTTGAATTATTAGAAATACAATTATAAATTACCCTTCGCGAAGTATATGATGGTTTACACATTTTATCAATAAAAGGTATATAATTATATTTTAGATGTTACACAATAATTTATTTATTACATAATCACTTATAGGTATTAGTGAATGATGGCTGGTTGTAAATAATATAATAAATAAATGATTATGTAACAACTAAAATATATTTATATACATTTTATTGACAAAATGTGTAAACAATTATATACTCCTAGAATGGTAATTTATAATTGTATTTCTAGTAAACTAAAATATGAAAAGATTTTAACTTTCTAAAACTCAAAATATTTAATTGTAAAATTCTAGTCTATAAATACAAATTCTTGTTATCTCTAATACTCTAATATAATCAATTCGTCATTTTGTTAAAAAAAATCTAGAAAAATAGTGAGAAAGAATCTTCGCCGTAAAAATATAGAGAGAGAAAATGAAAAAAATTAATCAAACACTTAAGTTACATTTTTAAAGAGATAATCTGGTCTTTTCAAGAAAGCTAATGAACTCTCCACGTTATATGATGTCAAATCTGTGATCATCGTGTATTCACCAAGTGAATCTTTTTCTCTTTCGGTCATCCAAATATTAACGTTTTACTTTACCACTCTTAATGGAGTGTTTTATGAGACAACAACACAAACATTGTTGAAAGCAACAAAAACCTATATATTCAAATGTTGAATGAGTCTTTAACTGAGGTAAATTTTAATTGTTAACACCAAGAAGGGACTCTCACTTAAGATTCCCACTGGAAACAGAATAAGTGGTTCTCACTTATTGTTATTATCCTAGTATCCTACTAGTTCTCACTTATTGTCTAATCTTTTTTTTTCTCTTATTTTTAAATTTTGATAACAGTTAATCTATAATTGTTTCAAAATTTATTTTTGATTTGAAATGGTAAATTTTCTTTTCGTGATGCACACTCAATTTCTCTTTGATTTTAACATTCTACAAAAAGATTTTTAATAAGTTATACACTAGGAAAAAATTGTCTCCTTGTATATTTGTGTTTAAGATATATTCATAAGTTCTTTTTACACATTCATATTCGTGATTTTAGTTGTTTATGTGCAAGTATCTACTGGTTGTTTGGGTGTAAGTTCCTTGAAGGAGAGTTAATTAGACGGAAGCCTAAGGACCACTTTTGTAAAACCGTAACTTGGTTCTCATTTAGTTTTGTTTTCGTTGGTTTCAATCTGGTTTATGAATGTATGAATATTTGAAATAATAAAAGTTTCACCATTATTTTTTTTGTTATAACAAGCAAAAGTCATGGTGGTGGAGGTGAATTGACCAATGGCTTATGTATCACTAAAAGCACAATGCTTTTTACCCACTTACAATGGCTAACTATTTAAGCTAGTCATTAGTTTCTTTTTCTTATTATTTTACTTTGTATCATGGAACTATGTAAGAATTTTAACAAGGCCTTATTCTTTTGGAGATTGCCAGCTACCAGTATGAGAAATTTTAGATGTTTTCTTCAGTTTGATAAATTGTTTAGTTAGCAAAATGTTAACTAACTCAATTTTTTTATGTATATATAGTTTACTTCATATTTATATTTTTGAATAAAACAGTTGCTACATAGTTGATTACAAGAAAATTGTTGTAACCAATTACATTCAAATTAAACTTTTATGTGTATTTTCTTAAGTAATATTATATTTTTGAACAAAAAAAAACAGTTCTATAGTATTTTACATATCAAAATGCAATGTTATTCTTATTTTCTTCGAGCTAATGATGTTGAATTACATATGATATGTTTCTACATATAAATAGATATTCCAAAATGATTATTATTAAGCCATTACTACTTATTGACATAAGACCCAAAACATTGAGTAGTCATTTTTGTTTGTTACTCCATTTGATAAAAAGTAAAAACATTGTGGAGACAAAAAATACAACACAGTCTATTTTCAAGCCAAAATAAAATACATAACGGTTTGACCAAAAAAAACAAAAAAAAACAAAAAAAAACATAAATATAAAAGAGTCATTGTTGACTTAACAAGGAGTTCGCTCTTATTTTTACCTGGAAACAAATAATAGTAAACACATAAATAATTGGTTAAATTGGTTAAAAAATATCCAAATAGCTAGATAAAAAAAAGATCAACCAGAATTTTAATGATAAATTAATAACTTAAACCCAAAACCAACCTTTTATATATGCTTTTGATGTCTTCCCTCATATATGAAGCTCCAAGGAAGTAATGATTACTGTAGTTTCCATCAATGGTCGGAATACAAAATTTTTCATCTATAGGATAAGTCTTCCCATCAAAACCATATTCCAGAAATTATCTCCTTTTTAGCTGCTATTATGTCTTCGTCTTCTTTTGATGTATCCGCAGCCACAAGCCTATAGGAATAAACTTTGTTTTGTTGTCCTGGATGATAAGCGAGCTGTATGGCTTGTCGAGCCATACAAGGGTTGGAGATGATGTCAAGCATTAAAACCCTTGTTGCACCCGGAAGAGCGATATGCTCATTACACGCTTTGATGGATGCAAAGAAGATTTTCGCATCATGCGAGTTGTTAAATTGATTAATTGATATTTCTCAAGCAGACTGACTTGTATCACCTTTGATCATGAAGGTTTGTTTGCCATCTTTCCAACCTTTAATCTTAGCCACTAGTCTTTGGAGGAATATAAATGGGATGACATATTGGCTCACTACAAGAATCTTCTCATTCGTGTAACCGCATAACTTTACTAAACCCATGAAGAACTTTTTTTTTAAGCCATCTGTTACGTCGATTTCTTTGATGATCTCATGTTGGGAATGTCCTGAAATCAGTTGTACTTTACTCTAGTTAAAGTTGTCATGTCGAGGTTTGACATTTGTATAATATTAGGTGGTTATAATGTTTTGCTAGAGACCGCTTATAATCTATGAGTCAGAACTCATTGCTAATATTATACAAACCTAAAGGGTCACACACCTAAGCAGACTGGACAAAAAAAAGGGAAGAAAAAGAGTTACTGGGCTTTGGCCCATTATTAACCCTAATTAGTTTAGGGTTAAACGTTTGGCTATATATATGATATAATAGCAACGTTTGTGATATATACTTTTGATCATAAAACCCTAAAATAGAGAGACAAATAGTTTGTCTGAGTTTTGAGATTAGATCTCAAAGGAACTAGCATTCTAGATCTGATCTAGTTTGTGTGCGTGTGGATACCAGTAGAGGCATAACACTTGGGGTGCTAAAACAACTTTGAAACAATATGTTTCATCTTTCCGCTGCAGAATATCCAGGTATATTCAAATCCTAAGATCTAGATTTAATTTTTTGTTTACACGGTTCCTGGCAATTGAATTTGTTATTAGTATTTATAAATTGTTATAAACTGGTACGAATTTCTACAGTGGTATCGAAACCTACGTGTTTAATACTGAATTTAGATCTAGTTTAATCTATATTTTAATATAGATGAATAATTGTTATTTGTTTTAGCTTGTTTAAATTTATGAAATTTAATTTGTAAAATATAAGACAAACAAAGTTAAATAATTCGCTGAACATGTTCGTCATAATTTGATTATGCTATCGAGTGAATTTTGTTTAATGATAACTAGAACATGTTTCTGTATATTTGGATATACGTTTGTATTTAAGTGTATTATTATAATATGTTTGTGTACGTTTATATTAATAGTTAATATATGTACGATGGTGAATTTGTTTATACATGAATAAAACTACAGAATTTTGATTCGTTCACACCTTCACGTGAATTGGATAATTATAAATATTTATTGTGTTATAAAAGTGGCAATCCAAAAACTCTCTCAGGCACGAATTCCGAGATAACTAAAAGAAGCTAGTTATTTTTGAAAAAACAGATCTTACCCACTTTTCTAACCCAAAAACAGAAAGTTTTTAGCAGTTTCCCCTACTTTTTTACCTAAAATAGAAAACGCCGGTGAACTTTCCCTGGTTTTGTTTCCTCCGGGGCTCCTTAGTAAGTGAGCCCGGCGTAGGAGACGCCTCTCACCTTACTTCTCCGTGTACTTTTGATCCCAACTAGATGGAAAGAAGGAACTTGAAGACTTAAAGACCTACAAAGCATTAAAGACAAAGATACTCAGTTCATTTACTGCTACCAATCTCACACACAAGAGATGACGAGCATCAGACCTACAAGTTCTCACTCCCTACTAAGTACATTAGTACATGCTGTGTATGGTACATCTTTCTCACTCTGCATTTAAGTTCATTCCTTTTTAACTATCTCGAATCCTCTCACTTTGTGTGAAGAAACTTCATCTTGTGACAGAATTTTCACCTCTTTGAGAACACAAGAAAGAAAAATCTGCTTTTATAGCAAGAACCATCTCACCTTTGTGTGAAGAACCTTTTAATCAAGTCCAGTAAGAAGAATGGACAGAAGAATCCCTGCTTACCTGAAAGGAAAAAGAAAGGAGAGTGATTATTCACCTCCTCCTAGAAAGAGGGTTAGAGCTCGAGATCTGGATAATTCTGAACTTATAAAGGAGAATGCTCTCACTCTTATGGGGAGACTTACCAACCCTATGCATCAGAGACTCTGGTCTCTATTCCCTTTTATCTCTAATCGATGGAACCTGAAAGGGAAAGCTGTAGGCTCAGATCTTGGAAGAGGGTGCTTTCAATTTAGATTTGATTATGAAGAAGATTTGCAGAAGGTGCTAGAGAATAAACCCTACCACTTTGATCACTGGATGGTTATCCTCCAGCGTTGGGAACTTGTAATCTCTGCTTCCTTTCCGTCAATGATACCCTTCTGGATTGAAGTACAAGGTCTCCCAAAGCACTACTGGCTGCCAAAGATGCTATTCACAATCGGTGAGGACCTAGGAGAAATCTTGGACCATGAGATTACCCCTACCACAATTCAGATGAAAGTTCTTATCAATGGTTTGGAACCTCTTACCAAGGAGACAATGGTGGACTTTCCTGATGGCAGTGAAGTATTAGTAACTTTGGAATATAAAAACTTGAAAAACCATTGCCATCACTGCCTCAGATTGACCCACTAGAAAAAAGAGTGTCCAGGTCTACAAACTGCAGTACCTGTCAAAACTGCCAAATCGGTATCACAACCCTCTCCTCTTAAAGAACCACACACTTCAAGGGATGGACCCAATTCTACTCAAAAGAGTTCCAAGTCAAGAGGAGTACCTTACCAACAATCGCGCCTGCCACTCTATCTCCACTCTCAAGGCAGATCTCACTCTAACAGAAGAGGTCATGAGGAGGGTAGCCAGCAAAACTACTCCAACTCAGATTACAGGCACTCTGGACAGAGAGAACGGAGTCTTAGAGCTGCGTCCACAAAATCTCAAGAGCACTATAGAAGAGAGCCTAACAGAGATTTCTCTATTCAGCAACAGTCAAGACACACATCAAATATGCAGTGGAGAGAGAAAGTACCCCAAAGAGTGACTAGCAGAGTTGATACCTCTGAATCTTCTAGACCACGCAAACCAATCTCGGAAAGACTTACTTCAGCTGAAGTAACACCTCCACCTCGCGTTCCAATTCCCACTGCGGAAGATATAATGAGTGAACTCAGGGAAGTGACAGTTCAATATACAAGCTGTGTTTACCCTACAGAAAGTGCTGCAAGAAAATTAAGAGTTACTCAAGGCGAATCAAGAGGACTTATGGCAGAAACGACGGCTATTATCTTAGCTGCGACTACAGAAACTCCCCTAGAAGGCCAATCTGCACCTACTTTCAACTCGGAGCAACTAATTACTCAGTTAGAGGACTTACCAATACTCTCAAGTGGAATAATCCTTACAGCAGGGACAGCAAAAAAGAAGAGAGGAAGGCCACCACTCAATAAACCAATCAGCAAACCTGCTGCAAAACTAACGGGAGTAAAATCAAGCAAGAGAAACATGGTCATGGTTCAAAGCTCACCAAAGAGAAAATCGACTACAGGAAAGATTTTCTCAAATACTACAGAGAACCCAAGTGCTTCTAGAATTCGAAATAAGGCAACTAGCTCTAAAGTCCAAAATAGCCAGAGATCAGAGAATACCTCAAGTGCAAATCGATCAGGACCACCAATCAATATCATACCAGCGATCAGGAGAAAGAAGATGGATTTTCAGAATCCATCAACCCATCTTCCTTAAGAATTGTGTGTTGGAACTGTTGTGGGATGAGGAACCCCATAACAGTTCGTAGGCTAAGGGAAATCCGCCTTAAGATTTTCCCTGACATCCTTTTCCTCATGGAAACTAAGAATCCTGATGATATAGTGCTTCAAAAGCTGAAGTGGATGAATTATCACTCTCATCTGTTAGTGTCACCTCATTCCCCTGGCGCAAGAGGATTAGTACTGCTCTGGAAACAACACCTAGAAGTGGAAATTCTCTCATCTACTCAGAATTTTATTGATACAAAAATCAAAGTTAAAGGAAAATCTTTCTTTGCTACCTTTGTGTATGGGGAGCCAGATAGATCAAAACGTCTACTGATCTGGAACCAAGTGAGAATCCAAGCTGCTGAGAGATCTGACCCTTGGTTCCTCACAGGAGACTTCAATGACATTATTGAGAGTTCTGAAAAAAGAGGAGGACCTGACAAACCCGAAAGCTCTTTCTCGGACCTCTGATCTTTCATGTCAGAGAATGACCTTTATGACCTAAAGTACTCGGGATATTTTCTGTCATGGAGAGGACAGAGGTATTCACATTTCGTTAGATGTAGACTAGACCGAGCAATGGCTAATAGTCTGTGGATTGAAACTTACCCATCTGGAAGGAGTGAATATCTTCGCTTTGAAGTGTCTGATCATCGACCCATTGTCTCATCCTTTTATCCTGTCAAGAAAAAACTAAAAGGCATATTTAGATATGACAGGCGGTTAAGAGATAATCTTGAAATTAAAGATCTAATTTTAGAGGCTTGGAGCTCAACAAGGACAGAGGCCGTGGAAACTAGAATAAGCAGATGCAGAGCTGCAATCATAAAGTGGCACAAACAACAACAGCTCAATAGTCAATAGCAGATAGAAGATTTAAGGCAGAGACTTGAGGAGGCAATGACAAAAAATTTCCTGAATACAGTACAAATAGAGGATATCAATAGGAAATTGGGCTTAGCTTATAAGGCAGAAGAGGAATTCTGGAAGCAAAGATAAAAATACCGGCTATTTCCATGCTGCTACAAAAGGGAGAAAAGCTATTAACAATATCTCTATTATAGAGGATGATACAGGTCAACCTGTCTATGAAGAGGATCAAATAGTTCATGTCATCTCTACTTACTACAAGAATTTATTTACTTCTCAAGAGGGAGAGAGACTTACCACTGTGTCTGAAGCACTCAAACCATGCATTTCTGCTGAAACAAATGCTGCACTCATCTCCCTGCCAAGCCCTACTGCAATTAAAGAAGCTTGTTTTTCGATCCATGCAGATAAAGCTCCAGTCTAATTGGTCAACAGTTGGGGAATCAATTGTCTCTGAGGTTCAAAGTTTTTTCACATTGGGGATCCTGCCAAAGAGAATAAATCATACACATGTGAGATTAATCCCCAAGATTAATAGCCCAAAATTGGTGGCAGACTATCGACCAATTGCTTTGTGTTCTGTCTACTACAAGATTATTGCAAAACTCTTGGCTAAAAGGCTACAACCTATTCTCCACAGTCTTATCTCTGAAAACCAATCAGCTTTTGTACCTAACAGAGCCATCAATGACAACGTGCTGATCACCCACGAGACGTTACACTATCTAAAAACTTCAGGAGCTCAACTCAGATGCTACATGGCTGTGAAAACTGATATGAGCCAGGCTTATGACAGAATTGAATAGGATTTTATACAGGTTGTCCTGGAGAGACTCGGTTTTCACTCAAAATGGACTCAGTGGATCATGCAATGCATCCAAATTGTCTCTTACTCTTATCTACTAAATGGATCAGCACTAGGTTTTGTCAAACCGCAACGTGGAATCCAACAAGGTGACCCACTATCTCCCTACATTTTCATTCTATGTATTGAGGTTCTATCCGGATTATGTAACAGAGCTCAAGAAAGTGGAAAACTTAGTGGAATCAGTCAGCTCTCACGAGGTTTTGGTGGGATGCAAATACTGAAGAGAGGAAAATGTCTTGGATTTCTTGGAAGAAACTCACCAGATCCACACAGAATGGAGGCCTTGGATTCAGGGACATCCAGAAGTTTAATGATGCTCTTCCAGCTAATATTAGCTGAAGGATACTCAATAAACCTGATAGTCTCCTTGCACGAGTACTACTAGGCAAGTATAGCCACGCCTGCCACTTCCTAGATAGTACAGCTCCTAACTCATCATCCCATGGATGGAGAGGAATTTGTATTGGAAGAGATCTCATTAAATCCCAACTGGGGAAAATCCTTGGCACTGGAGACTCCACAGCTTTGTGGACTGATCCTTGGTTGTCCCTCGCTAAACCCATAGCCCCTATGGGACCTGCCACAGCCTTATCACACCTTTGGAAAGTTGCAGAGCTACTCATTCCAGGAACTTCTGACTGGAATATTGATCTGATAAGAGATGTCCTGCCAGAGTATGAGAAGGAGATTATCCTCTTAAAGCCAAGCAAACGCGGAGCAAAAGATAAATGGGCTTGGCTTCCAGCTGCCTCAGGCAACTACTCCACCAAATCAGGTTATTTCGAAGCTCTGAAAACTGAAACATAAGAATTAATCTCAGACCCTTCTCTTTTGGATTTCAACAGGAAGAGTAATATTTGGAGTATCAAGAGCTCTCCTAAGACTAAGCTCCTCATGTGGAAAGCTCTACAAAACGCATTACCTGTGGGAGAAACTCTGAGACTTCGACATATCAATCTTACAGCACATTGCACCCATTGTGGTGGTAACGAATCGATGATTCATCTCTTCTTCTCCTGTAGTTTTGCTACACAAGTGTGGAACCTCATCCCTACAAAAGTTACTTTGAACTCCAATCAGATTAATAATTTTCGAGAAGGCTTCGAGGCTACAAAGTCACTCATATGCTTACCTCCCACTGGAATCGGAGCAGGTCCAATTGCTCCATGGATCTTTTGGTCGCTCTGGCATGCCAGGAATCAAAAGATATTCAATCAGCTCCAAATCCAGCCAGTGGATGTTGCTCTCTTAGCGATGCTTAGAGCAAAAGAATGGCAGATGGCTCAGATCATTCAACCTCCACCCAAGCCTTTGCAGATCTAGATCCAACCACTGCTTCCCTCGCCCATCCTGGTTTACTGCAACTCCGACGCGGCATGGAAGGATAATCACTCGGCAGGGTTTGGTTGGGTTTTCCACAGAGGAGGAAAACAGCTCAGTCACGCCTCTGCTATGGATCTGCAGGTTAACTCTCCTCTATTGGCGGAAGCACTGGCTCTGCTTCATCCTCTCAATCACGCCATCGAACTTGGCTTCAGCCATATCAAATTCGCTTCTGATTCGTCTCAACTTATCAAGGCACAGAATTTGGAGGTTCAATCAAAAGAACTCCACGAGATTCACCACGACATCCTAGCCCTATCCCTTAATTTTGTTGTAGATTCTTTCAATTTCACTCCTAGATCTTCGAATCTTATTGCAGACTCTCTCGCAAAAGAAGCTTTGTGTAATGCAGTTGCGTCTAATTAATGAAAACCTTTCTGTCCAAAAAAAATAAATAATATTTATTGTGTTATTTGATTTGATCGATAATAGATATGTGATTGTGTTCGAATTGTTCGGCAAAGTCAAAATCTCAAGCAATAGTTTATGTATATATAATAGATATATATATGGTTGTATATTTAATCTAATTAAAGTAATTAGCATTAAAAGATTATATACATATTATGTAAAGTTACGGATAATGGTAAGATCTTTATTTGATTCGGAATTGTTCCTTATGCAAAAGATCTTGTTACCATAACCATAAATATAATTGAATATTCTTGGCCTATGATTTATCTCTTTGAGAAGGAAAACGTTAGTGGTGTAGATTTTTGATATGATCAAAAATTATACGTTTGAAATAATCCTAATTTGATTAGGATAAATTCGATTATAACATATTAGAGTAATTAAAATTTATTTCAGATTAATTCTCTAAATAACTAATAATTTTAATTTGATTAAAATAAATTAGATAGTTTATAATTCAATTAAGTATATATTGGATATATATTAGTTATATTTTATTTATATTAGATATAAATTTTTAAATATAAAATTGAGTTATAAAATTAATTCCTCAACTAATATCAAGTAAGTTGATGTCTCCCCAATTTTATCAACTATTAAAACTTAAATTATTGTATGGCGGGTCTGCCAAAGCAGCGGTTTGCAATTGTTTAACAGTGAGACAGATGGTAACGGTTACCATATGAAATAAAATTGGTTTACTTGACTTAGCTATCAAAACGGTTTTGGGCTTAGAGACATAAGGTTGGATAAGACATTAGATGTCATCCACAACCAAGAATTATATTAGATATAATTAGGAAGGTGTTGCTTACCTAAATAACTAGATATTCAGGGGTGGAGCCAAAGCTCACTTGGATTCTAGTAAAATATGGATCTTGGATCATTATACTTTTAGAGGAAATTTGTTTTGAGTATAGTGTTAGTTTTCTTAATTGTTAAGAATTCTAAAATTTATGAACATCATATTAATATCTGCTTTTCTTTTTCGACAGTTATGTCAACCCCTCAAAGTTCCTATTCAGTTCGAGATGTCCTTGAGAAGGACAAATTGTATGAATCAAACCTTCCTGAATACTTGGAAGATCTGGAGAAGAAGAAAACATTCAATATTTCTTCTTCGGGTATCTATGTTATAGAAGTAAATGTTACTACATCTGGTTCTACTCCTTGGGTATTGGATACCGGTTGTGGTGCTCACATTTGTGTAAATGTGCATGGCCTAAACAACAGTAGAACTTTCGAGGAAGGACAAGTGGACCTACGTGTGGCTAATGGAGCAAAAGTCTCTGCATTGGCCGTGGGAACATATTCGTTGTCTTTACCTTCAGGCATGGTTTTGGAGCTTAAGAACTGCTACTATGTTCCTGCTATAAACAAGAATATTGTCTCCGTTTCATGTTTGGACATGGAAGGTTTTCACTTTTCGATCAAGAACAAATGTTGTTCATTTGATCGAGATGATATGTTTTATGGTAGCGCTCCATTAGAGAATGGGCTCTATGTTCTAAACCAAAGCATGCCAGTCTATAACATACGTACAAAAATATTTAAGTCTAATGACTTGAATCCAACTTTTCTCTGGCATTGTCGTTTGGGCCATATAAACGAGAAACGCATTCAAAAGCTTCATAGTGATGGACTTTTGAACTCATTTGATTATGAATCTTATGAGACATGTGAATCTTGTTTGTTGGGAAAAATGACTAAAGCCCCGTTTAGTGGACACAGTGAGAGGGCTGGTGACTTATTGGGCCTTATACATACAGATGTATGTGGGCCAATGAGTACAAGTGCTAGAGGAAACTATCAGTATTTCATTACATTTACTGATGACTTCAGTAGATATAGTTATGTTTATCTAATGAAACATAAATCGGAATCCTTTGAAAAATTCAAGGAGTTCCAGAATGAAGTACAAAATCAACTTGGCAAATCAATTAAGGCTCTTCGATCAGATCGTGGAGGAGAATATTTGAGCCAAGTTTTTAGTGGTCATCTTAGAGAATGTGGAATTGTTTCACAGCTCACTTCTCCGGGAACACCACAATGGAATGGTGTGTCTAAAAGGAGAAATCGAACTTTATTGGATATGTTTCGATCTATGATGAGTCACACAGATCTTGCACCATCCTTTTGGGGATATGCTCTAGAGACGTGTGCGTTTATGCTCAACAGATGTCCATCAAAATAAGTTGAGAAGACACCATATGAGATATGGACTGGAAAGGTTCCTAATTTGTCTTTTGTGAAAGTTTGGGGTTGTGAAACTTATGTCAAACGATTGATTAGTGATAAGCTTGGACCCAAGTATGATAAGTGCTACTTCGTAGGTTATCCGAAAGAGACCAAAGGTTATTACTTTTACCACCTAATTGACAACAACGTGTTTGTTGCTCGAAATGGTGCCTTTTTGGAAAGAGAGTTTCTTTCAAAAGGAACTAGTGGGAGTAAAGTATTACTCGAAGAAGTTCGAGAACCACAGGGTGATGTTTCAACTTCTCAGGAAGAACATAAGTTGGATCTACGAAGAGTCGTAGAACCTATACCTGTGGAACCTGAGGTACGTAGGTCCGAAAGGAGTCGTCACGAACCCGATAGATTCGGAGATTGGGTGATGGATGATCATGCTCTATTTATTATAGAAAGTCATGAACCTACGTCATACGAAGAAGCACTGATGGGCCCCGATTCCGATAATTGGTTAGAGGCCGCGAAATCCGAAATGGAATCCATGTCACAAAACAAAGTATGGACTTTGGTTGATTTACCTGATGGTGTAAAAGCCATAGAGTGTAAATGGCTATTCAAGAAGAAAGACATGGGTGAAGCTGCCTATATTCTTGGAATACGAATCTATAGAGATAGATTAAACAAAATAATTGGACTAAGTTAGGATACTTATATTGATAAGGTCTTGCACAGGTTCAATATGCATGATTCTAAGAAAGGCTTAATACCAATGTCTCATGGCATAACTCTTAGCAAGACTCAGTGTCTTTCGACGCATGATGAGCGAGAGCGGATGAGTAAGATTCCATATGCTTCTGCTATAGGATCTATCATGAATGCTATGCTCTGGACTCGCCCAGATGTTGCATGTGCTTTGAGCATGACGAGCAGATACCAATCTGATCCAGGTGAAAGTCACTAGATAGTAGTCAAGAACATCCTTAAGTACTTGAGAAGAACGAAGGATAAGTTTTTGGTCTATGGAGGAAGTGAGGAACTTGTTGTGAGTGGTTATACTGATGCCAGCTTTCAGACAGACAAAGATGATTTCCGATCTTAATCAGGATTTGTCTTTTGTCCCAACGGAGGAGCAGTGAGTTGGAAGAGTTCCAAACAGAGCATTGTGGCAGACTCTACAATTGAAGCTGAGTATATAGCTGCTTCTGAAGCGGCTAAGGAGGCTGCTTGGATTAGGAAGTTCATTACTGAACTTGGTGTGGTTCCTAGTATTTCTGACCCCATTGATCTTTACTGTGATAACAATGGTGCCATGGCGCAAGCAAAAGAACCTAGATCACACCAGAAATCCAAACACATACAAAGGCGATATTACCTCATTCGTGAGATTATTGATAGAGGTGATGTGAAGACTAGAAGAGTTTCAACGGATGCAAATGTTGCTGATCCTCTTACTAAACCTCTTCCGCAGCCGAAGCATGAGAGTCATACTGCTGCGATTGGCATTAGATTTATAAAGATGTGATCTTATCTCTAGTGGGAGGTTTTTTCTTTTATGATATGATGTTCATGTTAAAATACATTTGGATTTATTTTCATATTAATAAAAATTTGTTGCGGTATTATTTATTTATTTGATAATTAAATAATAGTCCCAAATAATTTATATCATTCTTATAGGTCATCAAGTACGTGACTTGATCATGAAACTTTGTAAGTGGAAAATGACATAAATTATTGAAGTCCCTAGTCAAGGTTATTAAAATGGGACATTAATAACTGAGAATGACTAGTATGTGAGGTGACTGATGACTAAGTTTCATGGAGTCATTAATATGTACTATTAAAGTCAATCACATAGATATGTGTTAGAGAACACAGTATTGGACTGACCCGTTATGAGAACTCTACAAGATTGTTATATGAGGGTCATAAGAGTTTTTCATAACAACTATAGAGTATAGTCCTTTGACCTGAGTTCGTCATGATTTCTTATTCATGGATTAGTTCGCTTTGACTCTCTCAAACGTCAGCCGTAAAAGGTGATTATAAAGACAGTGATTGGGCGCATTATGAATTGTTTAAGGAACATGGATGGAACAAGATGGGATTTGTCCCTCCCATATAACGGGAGATAAATATCTTTGGGCCTATCGAAGATTTGATACTGAGAAAATGTGTGGCCGCGCTCAAACGAGGTGAATGTCAATCGTTTGTTTTATCAGTATAAATCGGAGTTCGATAAACATGGTCTAGCTGAATAAGGATGACAATTTCTTGCCTTATGCTAAGATCGAGATATAGAGGCAAAGGGATTATGGGAATAGATGATTCCAGTACAAATGGGAGATTGTTAAAGTTGTACTTTACTCTAGTTAAAGTTGTAATGTCGAGGTTTGACATTTGTATAATATTAGGTGGTTATAATGTTTTGCTAGAGACCGGTTATAATCTATGAGTCAGAACTCATTGCTAATATTATACAAACCTACAGGGTCACACACCTAAGCAGACTGGACAAAAAAAAGGAAAGAAAAAGAGTTACTAGGCTTTGGCCCATTATTAACCCTAATTAGTTAGGGTTAAATGTTTGGCTATATATATGATATAATAGCAACGTTTGTGATATATACTTTTAATCATAAAACCCTAAAATAGAGAGACAAATAGTTTGTCTGAGTTTTGAGATTAGATCTCAAAAGAACTAGCATTCTAGATTTGATCCAGTTTGTGTGCGTGTGGATACCGGTAGAGGCATAACACTTGGGGTGCTAAAATAACTTTGAAACAATATGGTTCATCTTTCCGCTGCAGAATATCCAGGTATATTCAAACCCTAAGATCTAGATTTAATTCTTTGTTTACACAGTTCCTGGCAATTGAATTTGTTATTAGTATTTATAAATCGTTATAAACTGGTACGAATTCCTACATCTCATCCATCTCATCCTCGTTGGGGGCAGGAAGACCTTTTGCCCGGTCTGAGAAAGCACATAGCAGTGGGTGAAGCATGATTCCGCTTAAGGTAGAGTACTTTTTGAAACCTTTCCCATTGGACTTTCTTTCAACCTCCCATGCTGACTTTTGGCTTGATGTCGGTTTTAAGACCACCGTGAAGTCCATCAATCCCGGAACTTCAAGGAGACACTCTCCTTTGTGATTGTAGATAACCTTGTTTGTCAACATCTTTAGTTCGGTTAAGTAACAAATCTTGTCTCCATGATCAGAATCTTGACTAAGCAAAGCTTCCTCCAATTTATCAAACAAGGGCATCTTCAAATTCGTTGAAGGTCCATCAGCTTCAACATTAAGGAGTTTTCTGAAATTTTTACCAATTTGGTTATGCTTCAGAAACTCGGGGAAAGCAACATCAAGAATGTTGAAAACCTCCTTAATGTTGTTTTGGTATAGTGAGCCAGTGAGTAGAACCTTATGTGGCGTCTTGATACGAGAAACAACCTTAAGAAAGCTCATCATCTCGTTCCTCGGATCAGTTCCTCTGTCGAAAACAACAACCGAAAGAATGTTTAAGAGAATATCCCTACAAGAATCTGAAGCTTCTGCACCACTGTTATCAGATACTATGTTGGAGAATTGTTTGGCCCCTAAGAAGATTATACTCCAGGTTTTGATCCATCGCTTTAAAACCTCTAACTGCTGAGATCATGTACTCGCATTTGCCGAGTAAAAGTCTAGCAACACAAGGTCATTGACCTTCAATTCACAAAACTTTTTTTTCTAAACGTTCAACACCCACTTAGGAAGCACAAATAGAGATTTACTATTTGGGTGCTTTTCTAAGTAACCATAGATGAAACTGATCATCAAGAAGGTCTTCTCAGATAATGGAGTTTGAGCTATGATGCATCCATTTGAGTTTTCCACAACCAAGTTCTTGTAGAGAAAATTGAGTATCTCGAAGTGATGTGGTTTCATAATCATTTTATGGAAAGGATGTGGGAAAATGCCAGTTCCTGAAAAGCCATCTTTAGGAACTCTCATCTTGATATCTTTGCAGATATTCGATCCAAATCCGGGTTGCAACGGATGATCTTGATCATATAACAGATTGAGAGTGAACAAAATATTTTAAACGTGGACCAAGCTAGTTGTCTACTCTATATGAACGTTAACCGGGTGGTCTTTGCTTAAATAGTTTAATTTTTTTTTAATTAGTTATCCAATTAAATATATTTAACCGATAACACTTTTAATTAAAAACAATGAACTACTAAGAATACTTTGATAGTAAAGTATTAAACAATATTTATTATGGTATTTTTCAAATATTTATTTGATATAACTTATAAGAAAATAATATGTAAAATAAAATAAAAGTATATCATATCTCAATTTTTATTTTAGTTGATGATCGATTAGTATTAATTTATTATGATATTTGTGATTTGTTAGATTACAAGTTATTTTTGAAGGTTATGTTTAGTTTAATTTTATCAATCATGTATAATAAATATAACTATTTTATATAAAAAATTTCTTTTAATCTGGTTTGTTCCGGTAAAACTAGATTGAACCAAAGTCCAAGTTTTTGTCATGTTGCCTCCGGATCAGTTTTTACATTATTGTGTAAGAAAATATGTTAATTTGCAACGTAATTAAATAATCACTGACATTGTCAATGATACCACATATCCAACAAGTATGACCAAGACCTTGCTTCCATATCCAAGAATGCTCACAATTTGCCAGTGTTGCTCCACTTTTCTAGTAAAAGGTCACAAAACTCATTAGTAACAATCTTCCCCTATGTGTTAAAAAGGGACGTGGTCCATCTATGTTTGCTCTACAAGGAGAAAACTACCACTTGATAGGCGCGTTGAAACCAAAATCTGGCGATTATGCAAAATTCCAACAGCTTATATCATGGACACTGATAATGAACTTGACAATCGAATTAAAGTTATGAGGTAAGTCATAGTTTTATAATTGAGCTTTATGAAAAATTTTATATTTTAAAGGCAGCTAATACATTGTATTTATTATATGTCTTTTGTAATTATACAAAATTGCAGCAAAGGTAATAATGGTGGGATGGAAGGTGGGAAACAAAAGTACAAGAAAGAAACAGTTTCAGCTTTGCTAAAGATGTTGGATAAGATAAACCCTCATGTTGCAAATTTTAGGATTGCCCGTGATAGATTCAACATAGAGAAAGAAGAGGAAAATTTTCATATGAGGATTATATCTAGACGCGAGACAGATGGGAGAGTGTATAACCTTCCATCTGTAGCTGAAGTTGCTGCATTGATACCTGGAGATTTCGACGACAATCTAGATAAAAGAGATATAGTTCTACAGATGAAGTCTGGAAAGTTAAGGAGAATACATGAATGTCACGTTTCATATCTAGCTCTTTAGTATCCATTGTTATTTCCAAAAGGAGAGGATGGGTATAGGCTTGGAATAAAAAAAACTCCTACCAAAACTTCAAAAGGAAAAAAGAAGCAGGAAGATGTTAGTATGAGGTAGTGGTTTGACTACCGTTTACAAGAGAGAAAAAATGAGAAGCACATCCTCCTTCACTCAAAACGTTTACTTCAACAATTCATGGTGGACGCTTTTACAATGATAGAGTCTAATCGGCTAAGGTATATTAAAAGAAATCAGACGAAGTTGCGCAATACCAACAAGCAGGCAGTTCAAGATACTTCTGATGCTGGAGATAATGATCTTTCTAATAAAGGAAAAAGTTGTATTATTCCTCCATCTTTCACCGGTGGTCCAGCTTATATGCAGCAAAACTACTTAGATGCAATGTGTACCTGTAAACATTTCGGCTTTCCCGACGTATTTATAACCTTCACATGTAATCCTAAGTGGCCAGAGATCACAAGATTTGTTAAAGAGCGGAAGTTGAATGTTGAGAACAGGCCGGATATCATTTGCAAGATTTATAAAATGAAACTCGACAACTTGATGGATGATCTAACAAAGAATCATATCTTTGGCAAAACCAAATCAAGTACTACATGATTTCATATTCTTATAGATATATTTCATGAATTTTAATTTACAAGTGTCATTAACTCATAATTGATATGTTGAAACAGCTATGTATACAGTAGAATTTCAAAAAAGAGGTTTTTCACATGCTCACATAATTGTTTGGATGGATCTTAGATACAAGTTTCCTACAGCTGATCATGTTGACATGATTATTTTTGCCGAAATTCCAGATAAAGAAAAAGATCCAGAGCAATATCAAGCTGTTTCGGAATGTATAATTCATGGACCATGCGGATTGGTTAATCCTAATTCGCCATGCATGAAAAATGGTAAATGTTCCAAGTATTATCCAAAGAACCATGTTGAGAACACGTCTCTTGACAATGAAGGTTATCCAATATATAGGCGCAGAGATACTGGTCGTTTCATCAAGAAGAATAAGTATCAATGTGACAACTGGTATGTTGTTCCATATAACGATGTCCTATTACGGAAATACAAGGCTCACATCAATGTAGAGTGGTGTAACCAATCCGTCTCTGTTAAATACTTATTCAAGTATGTTAACAAGGGACCTGATCGTGTAACCGTCTCTGTAGAGCCTCATCGAAAAGAAGTTGTCTCCGAGCAAAACAATGTAGGAGAAACAAATAATGATCAACAAGAACGAAATCAAGTTCAGGATTATTTTGATTGCAGGTACTTTTCATTATTTTATTTCATTTTATCTTTAACATTCTTAAGAGACTATTTGAAATATAAAACTTAATGAAAAGTAACTCAAATGTCGTTTTACAGATACGTATCTGCATGTGAAGCGATGTAGAGGATTAGAGGGTATCCTATACATTATCGACAAACATCAATAACTAAACTTACGTTCCATGAAAAAGGCAAGCAACCTGTTTATGTCAAGGAAGGTGAGACTGCTGAATCTGTTTTGTATAGAGTGAACAATGATGAGACTCAGTTTACTGCATGGTTCGAGCTTAATAAGCGTGATCCGGAAGCGGCAAAACTTTTATATGAACAAATACCTAATTTTTATACGTGGAATGGTAAAGATAAGGATTTTCGGGGAAGAAAAATGCCAGGTTTTGTTGTTGGTAGAATAAATCATGTACCTCCAAAGATAGATGATGCATATCACCTTCGCATCCTTATTAACAACATGAGGCTTCTCCAAGATATAAACACAAATGAGGCACGTGAGATTGAGGAGTTTTTTAAATGGATCCTTGCAGTCGGCGAGGGAAAACTAAATGAGCCTAACGACGGAGTAACTTAGATACAAATACCAGATGATATTCTTATACCTGAAGGAGACAACCTTATAGAATCGATCATTAAAGCAGTCTATGGTACAACCTTTGCTCAAGAGAGAGATCCAAAGTTTTTCCAAGACAGAGCTATTTTGTGTCCCACCAATGACGATGTTAACTCAATTAACGATCATATGCTTTCCAAGCTAACAGGTTAGTGAATTAACTTTGGATATTACTCAAAATTATACATATAACTTTATCCGCTGTTACTTATAATAGAGTAGATGACAATGAACTACTACTCTTTGCAGGTGAAGAAAAGATTTATCGAAGTTCTGATTCTATTGATCCTTCTGACACACGTGCAGATAAAAACCCCGTATATACGCCTTATTTTCTCAATAAAATTAAGATTTCTGGATTACCTAACCATTTACTTCGGTTAAAAGTTGGTTTCCCAGTTATGTTGTTGCGTAATCTTGGTCCGCATGGAGGTTTGATGAATGGTACAAGACTTCAGATTGTAAGACTTGGAGATAAACTGGTGCAAGGACGTATATTAACAGGTACTAGAGTTGGTAAACTGGTCATAATTCCCAGGATGCCCCTAACTCTTTCGGATCGTAGATTGCCATTTAAAATGAAAAGGAGGCAGTTTCCTTTATCTGTTGCATTTGCGATGACGATCAATAAGAGCCAAGGCCAGTCATTAGGCAATGTTGGTATATATTTACCGAAGCATGTTTTCTCACATGGACAGTTGTATGTCGCTATGTCTAGAGTGAAATCAAAGGCAGAGCTGAACGTTCTTATTATAGACAGTAAAAGAAAACAGAAGAATGAAACAACAAATGTTGTTTTCAAAGAAATATTCCAAAACCTTTAGTAGATTATTTCTTCAAGTATGATTTATTTATTTTGATTATTATAAAATAAATATCATTGTACAAAATTATATAACATGCTAACTTAGTCATTTTTATATTTGCAGGTTGGAATAATTAATAAAAGCATTTCGTTTTCCCATTTTCTTAATGCAAGTTTTTTTAATACCAGTGGAGAATTATGTAGTCTATTCTTTTTTCTATCGTTTATTTTTTTAATACATTATGAGTTTGAAGTATGAAGAAAGACATTTTCCAATTATTAGTTGTCAAATTTTATAATTCACTTACATGTTAATGACATACACGAAAATTATACAAATCTACTATGTGTACATATACATATACAAAATATACAATTACGTTTCCAAACGTACATACCAACTATAGACATATATTTTCCATGCTACAAACCGAGGAAACTACATATACTAAACAAAATATGGTTTGACCAGACTAAATATATTTAGTTGGTGCCAATAATACATGATAAACAACTACATGTTTAAAGATAATGAAAATATAGTAGAGTTTCTGTGGAATACACAGAACTGAGATTGAATGATTGATTAAACCAAAGATATCATGCATAGCACGGATACTAACCTAGTTATTATTTTAAAAGCAAATGAAGTGTGTATGTTGTGACTTTTGGCAGTTAGAAGAAAAGAAAGACAAAATTTAACGCTTCTCAGAATAGGAACATTTAATTGAATTTTATCTGTTTAAAGAAGACAAAATGTAACGCTTTTTTTCTTTCAAACGACCAGTCCATGTTATATTAGCTAATATAAACAATGTCAGAAGTGTTGTCGAAAAAACAAACAGTCTGAAGACAAAATTGGAAGCTTATAAAATATATATATAACTACAAATTTTCTGTAAAAACGGCTAATGCATTTATTTGTCCAGGTCCAACACTTTTCTATAGTACAAGTTAAAACTTTGAAACTGATTATGAGTTCACATGACACATGTGAATTACTAAAACAAATATACAAAAACGTCATATTAAAAGTTTCTTTATTGATGTTTTATTGTTTTTTTCCTAGCTTTTATTAGTTAGAAGTGAAAACAAACTTTACATTTTGATAAAAATATAATTCATTCTCACTCTAAACAATAGTTCATTGTTCTAAAGTTGACAAAATAGTTTATATTTTCAACAAACAAAATTAAAATATTCTAAATGGAACCCAAAACTATAGACCGTAAATACTTAACCTGAAATCTTAAACAAATCCCAAAAAAACAAAATTTATTTAAACTCGAATACCCGATATACCAAAATGGGTTATTTCTTCAGTATCAAAAGAATCAGCATTTTTTATTATTTATACATTTTTAGTTTTTTATTTCTCGTTCTTTATTAAAATACATCGTATAAGATACTAAATAACGCCCGCTTAAATAGGCAGGTGCCATAAATAAATATAATGTTGTATCAATAACATTTGAATTCTAAATATTAATATATATTTTCTTAATATTTAATTTAGTAATTTAATTTGTTTCAAAAAGAATTTCAATCTTACATATTCCATTTTGCTATACACTTTAACTATTTATTTCATAATAATAAACTATATTTTAATTCTAGTCACTCCATCCTATCGATGATATTTGAATTTTAAATAGTATCTTGCACATTTTTATATAATTATTTTAGTACTTTATTTTAAAAAAATCAAACTTTACACATTCCATTTGCAATACAACTACAATTTAACTATCTATTTAATCATAATTAACATGATTTTGATTTTACAAACTTTCATCTTAATGAATAAATGCTAAAACATTATGTTAAAGTAATATGTATATCATATAATATCTTTTTTGTCTGAGCTAATATTAAAATAGTTAAAAATAACAAAAACAAAAATCAACAAACTAACAAAAAAAACTTTACCAATAGAAAGACGTTGAAGCAATTGTGGTGTTTTTATTTTCTTTGGTGAGAAGATATGAGACTATCTATTTATTTACATAGATGTGTGTATTTTGAATCTTTTTTCTTAAGGATTAATAATTGCTTGTAAAATTTCCATAACTATTGAAGTTTATATAATAAGATTGTATAATTTCTTAATTGCGTTTTAATTTTTAATGAAAAAGTAATCTTTTTTAGAATTAGTACCTTCAAATTAGAATTAGTAAATAATTTTTCTATTTCTATTAGTATTTAATAAGATACATATAGTTTTATTATAATTATCGTATTTCTATTTTAAAAATTGTTTAGTTTCCTTGCACTTATTTTTTAATTTATAATTTCTAACAGTTATCTTTCTTTCTTTTTTTATCTTAGATTTATCTTTTTATAGTCTTAATTTTAATAAAAGGAAAGTTTTGCTTAACACGTGTTAAAATCTAAGATTGATAAAATTGACCTAGGCACAATCCTAACTCTGAAAACCATATTTTATATGATAAGATAGATAACAACTAAAAAAAGTCTTCTTTTTCTCCGTCAAATCTTCTATTAAAGAGTTCTCTCATCGGTCGATTAAGGGTCGCAATGCTCAAAAAGAAAGTTGAGATGGCGTATTGGTCAAGAGCAAAAACTATTGTAAAAATTTGAGTTTGAGACGACTACCCTTGAAAAGGAATATCACACTACCATCGCTAAGGAGATAGTTTCTGATATCTGCAGGTTTGACGAGAGACATAGCCAAGGTTAACATAAATAGTGCGATGATTACTATCTTATATCTTCTTAATTTGCGGGGTAACAACGATGTCATAATTAAAGGTTAGTCTTATTTGTTGATTTCTTATTTTATTTTTAACTGGGTTGTTTTCAATCGGTGTATGCACAATTATAGGCTTTTTAATTAGATAAATTGATTAAGCTAGCAAATTGTAAATTAAGTTAAAAAATTTAGGTATTTCATATTCAATACTTTGGAAAACAATTGCTCCAAAATAATCACTAGAAAATTGATGCAACTTCTCAATCAATCGAATTAATTTATATTTTATTGTCTTTTTAAAATAGTGTATTGTACTTTTGGCACAATGGTTTTTTTTCCTTCTATCATGTATGTGGAGTCTTAAATTTTACATATCAAAAGAAATTGTTAGTCTTCTTTTCTTCTAATTGCCAATATTTTCAATTATTGTATAGAAGCTTTATATATATTAACAGTGGACACAGATTTGATATTCAAGATTTATATGTAATTTCTAATCTGTTCCATACAAATAGTGAGTTTTTTTATATGTATCCATTCTGTCATTACTAGATGTTTGATGTCTGGATATCCGTTGAAATTTGGATATTCATTAAGATTTTAGATCTACTCAAAATAAAAATATTTAGAATATATAGAAAAATCAAAATTTACACAATATTATTACAATATTTCATAAAATATATTTTATTAAAACTTGATTCTAGTCAAGTTCAAATTAGACTAGGTTTTACCCTCAAATTAGACTAGATTTTATCCAGGTTGAAAAAGCACATAACGGCTGGTGAAGCGTTATTTTCTTCAAGTTAGACTAGGTTTATGAAACTCTTTCCTTTCGAGATTATTAATCTCACATGTTGACCTTTGATTTGATGTTGGTTTTAAAACTAGGAAGTCCATCAATCACTACACTTCAAGAAGACACTTATTGTAGATAACCTTATTTGTTAAGATTATCAGTTCGGTGAAGTAACCGATCTTGTCCCCATGATTAGAACTTTGGCAAAGAAAATCTTCTTACAATTTTTTTTCAGAAAAGGTCATCTTCAAATTCATTGAAGGTCTACCAATATCAGCATCAATGTTCAAGAATTTTATGATATTTTTCCTACGTAGGATATGTTGCAGAAACTTAAGAAAAACAACAGCAAGAGTGTTTTAAAAACAATTCCCTTATGTTGTTTTGGTAGAGTGTCCTAGCGAGTAAAACAATTTTTGGCGTCTTTATACAAACAACAACCTTAAAAAAGATCATCATTTGTTCCTTGGATCAGTTCCTCTTTCAAATATAACAAGTGAAGGAACTTTTAAGAGAATGTCCCTACAATCATCTCATACTTCTTTAACATTGTAATCGAATACCATATTGGGGAACTGTTTTGTCCCCAAGAAAATAAAAGCCTAGCTTGTGATATACAACTTTAAACCTCTAATTGCTAAGGTCGGATATTCCCCTTGACTGTGTAGAAGTCAAGCAACAAAACGACATTGGCACATTTAAATTTATGACATATTCATCAAACTTTTTTTTCCAAAAGTTAAAAATCCATTTTCGAAGCACAAATATATGTTTACTGTTGAGGTTTTTTCCAAGGTAACCATAGATGAAGTTGATCATCAAGAACGTCTTTTCATATAGAAGAGCTTGAGCTAATACATCCATTCAGGTTTACAGCTGCCAAGTTGTTACATAGAAAGTTTGTGATGAGACTTCATATAACTTTTATGCAAATGATAAGGCAAAACATTAGTTATTAATCGATAGAGATTCTAAATTGAGAGTTTTATAAAGTTGAGAGTTTCTTAAAAATGAGTTTTCAACATTTTTTCATCCTTTGCACAAATGTTATATGAAAAGTCATTATATTAAGATACTCAATTTTGTTTGTAACAGTTTAGGTGTACCCTAAATGCATGGTTGCATTTGAATTCAAACTCTTATATTTGAAAGAAAGTCTTTGATTGTCAACTTTATTTTAAATTACCTCACAGATCACTTGATTAGTAACCTCTATTTTCCCTTCCACAATAGATGTTTAGCTAATGGAAAAAAGTGTTTGATGGAATAAAGGTCAATGGCGTTATATTACTCGGCTTCTACTTCAGAAAAACGAATACATGATCTTAGCATTTAAAGGTTTTGAAGCAATATAGATCACAAACAAGATAATTATTTTCTTGGGCTCAAAGCAATTTTCCAACTTGGTATCTTTTAACAAAAAATTCTAGATGGTTGGAGAAATATTATCTTAAATGTCCTTTCACTTGTCATCTTTGATAAATGAACTAATCCAGGAAATGAGATAAATGAGCATTCTTAATTTTTGTGTTTGTATCAAAGACGTCACACAAAGGATACTAACCAAAACTTTATAAGAGAAATATTCAACATAATGAATGACAATTTAGGAAGCATAACAACCTTGGGAACAAAACAAAGAGGTCTTAAATTTTGATTATGAAATGTTGAACCTTCAACAAATTTTAGGATTTATTTTTTGATAAATTGGATGAAATTTTTCTGAAACAGTTATATATTAATTATTATAATAAAAAAGATAGACGTTGCCAACAATTGAAATTTACCTCAGTTAAGGACTCAATTGAATCAACATTTGAATATATAGCTTTTTGTTGCTTTTAGCTAGCAAAGTTATTGTTGTTGTCTCTTAGAACACATCCTAAAGAGTTCTCAAGTAAAACTTTAATATTTGGATGATTATAAGAGAAAACAATTTCACCTGATGAAAACACGATGATCGCAATTTCAACATTATAGAACGTGCAAAGTTCACTAGCTTTCTTGAAAAGACCAGATTTTCTATTTAAAAATGTAATTTGAAGGTTTGATTGATTTTTCATTTTCTATGCTTCTATCTTTTTACGGCCAAAATTATTTCCAGGATTTTCTAGATATTTTGGACAAAGAAAAAGTGAATTGATTGTATTAGAGTATTAGAGATAACATGCCATTGTTTTTTTATAGACTAAAATTTTCAAGTAAAATGTATATTTTGAGTTTTAGAAAGTAAATATCGATTACTATTTTGAATTATTAGAAATACAATTATAAATTACCATTCTCGGAGTATATGATGGTTTACACATTTTATCAATAAAAAGTATATAATTATATTTTAGCTGTTACGCAATAATTTATTTATTACATAATCATTTATAGGTATTAGTGAATGATGGCTGGTTGTAAATAATATAATAAATAAATGATCATGTAACAACTAAAATATAATTATATACATTTTATTGACAAAATGTGTAAACAATTATATACTCCTAGAATGGTAATTTATAATTGTATTTCTAGTAAACTAAAATATGAAAAGATTTTAACTTTCTAAAACTCAAAATATTTACTTGTAAAATTCTAGTCTATAAATACAAATTCTTGTTATCTCTAATACTCTAATATAATCAATTCGTCTTTTTGTTAAAAAAATCTAGAAAAATAGTGAGAAAGAATCTTGGCCGTAAAAATATAGAGAGAGAAAATGAAAAAAATTAATCAAACACTTAAGTTACATTTTTAAAGAGATAATCTGGTCTTTTCAAGAAAGCTAATGAAGTCTGCACGTTATATGATATCAAAATTGTGATCATCGTGTATTCACCAAGTGAATCTTTTTCTCTTTCGATCATCCAAATATTAACGTTTTACTTTACCACTCTTAATGGAGTGTTCTATGAGACAGCAACACAAACATTGTTGAAAGCAACAAAAAGCTATATATTCAAATGTTGAATGAGTCTTTAACTGAGGTAAATTTTAATTGTTGACACCAAGAAGGGGCTCTCACTTAAGATTCCCACTGGAAACAGAATAAGTGGTTCTCACTTATTGTTATTATCCTAGTATCCTACTAGTTCTCACTTATTATCTAATCTTTTTTTTCTCTTATTTTTAAATTTTGATAACAATTAATCTTTAATTGTTTCAAAATTTATTTTTGATTTGAAATGGTAAATCTTCTTTTCGGGATGCACACTCAATTTCTCTTCGATTTTAACATTCTTCAAAAAGATTTTTAATAAGTTATACACTAGGAAAAAATTGTCTCCTTGTATATTTGTGTTTAAGATATATTCATAAGTTCTTTTTACACATTCATATTCATGATTTTAGTTGTTTATGTGCAAGTATCTACTGGTTGTTTGGGTGTAAGTTCCTTGAAGGAGAGTTAATTAGACGGAAGCCTAAGGACCACTTTTGTAAAACCGTAACTTGGTTCTCATTTAGTTTTGTTTTCGTTGGTTTCAATCTGGTTTATGAATGTATGAATATTTGAAATAATAATAGTTTCACCATTATTTTTTTTGTTATAACAAGCAAAAGTCATGGTGGTGGAGGTGAATTGACCAATGGCTTATGTATCACTCAAAGCACAATGCCTTTTACCCACTTACAATGGCTAACTATTTAAGCTAGTCATTAGTTTCTTTTTCTTATTATTTTACTTTGTATCATGGAACTATGTAAGAATTTTAACAAGGCCTTGTTCTTTTGGAGATTGCCAGCTACCAGTATGAGAAATTTTAGATGTTTTCTTCAGTTTGATAAATTGTTTAGTTAGCAAAATGTTAACTAACTCAATTTTTTTATGTATATATAGTTTACTTCATATTTATATTTTTGAATAAAACAGTTGCTACATAGTTGATTACAAGAAAATTGTTGTAGCCAATTACATTCAAATTGAACTTTTATGTGTATTTTCTTAAGTAATATTATATTTTTGAACAAAAAAAAATAGTTCTATAGTATTTTACATATCAAAATGCAATGTTATTCTTATTTTCTTCGAGCTAATGATGTTGAATTACATATGATATGTTTCTACATATAAATAGATATTCCAAAATGATTATTATTAAGCCATTACTACTTATTGACATAAGACCCAAAACATTGAGTAGTCATTTTTGTTTGTTACTCCATTTGATAAAAAGTAAAAACATTGTGGGGACAAAAAATACAACACAGTCTATTTTCAAGCCAAAATAAAATACATAAAGGTTTGACCAAAAAAAAATAAAAAAAAATTCATAAATATAAAAGAGTCATTGTTGACTCAACAAGGAGTTCGCTCTTATTTTTACCTGGAAACAAATAATAGTAAACACATAAATAATTGGTTAAATTGGTTAAAAAATATCCAAATAGCTAGATAAAAAAAAGATCAACCAGAATTAATGATAAATTAATAACTTAAACCCAAAACCAACCTTTTATATATGCTTTTGATGTCTTCCCTCATATATGAAGCTCCAAGGAAGTAATCATTACCGTAGTTTCCATCAATGGTCGGCATACAAAATTTTTCATCTATAGGATAAGTCTTCCCATCAAACCATATTCCAGAAATTATCTCCTTTTTAGCTGCTATTATGTCTTCGTCTTCTTCTGATGTATCCGCAGCCACAAGCCTATAGGAATAAACTTTGTTTTGTTGTCCTGGATGATAAGCGAGCTCTATGGCTTGTTGAGCCATACAAGGGTTGGAGATGATGTCAAGCATTAAAACCCTTGTTGCACCCGGAAGAGCGATCTGCTCATTACACGCTTTGATGGATGCAAAGAAGATTTTCGCATCGTGCGAGTTGTTAAATTGATTAATTGATATTTCTCAAGCAGACTGACTTGTATCACCTTTGATCATGAAGGTTTATTTGCCATCTTTCCAACCTTTAATCTTAGCCACTAGTCTTTGGAGGAATATCAATGGGATGACATATTGGCTCACTATAAGAATCTTCTCATTCGTGTAACCGCATAACTTTACTAAACCCATGAAGAACTTTTTTGTACGCCATCTGTTACCTCGATTTCTTTGATGATCTCATGTAGGGAATGTCCTAAAATCAGTTGTACTTTACTCTAGTTAAAGTTGTAATGTCGAGGTTTGACATTTGTATAATATTAGGTGGTTATAATGTTTTGCTAGAGACCGCTTATAATCTATGAGTCAGAACTAATTGCTAATATTATACAATCCTAAAGGGTCACACGCCTAAGCAGACTAGACAAAAAAAAGGGAAGAAAAAGAGTTACTGGGCTTTGGCCCATTATTAACCCTAATTAGTTTAGAGTTAAACGTTTGGCTATATATATGATATAATAACAACGTTTGTGATATATACTTTGATCATAAAACCCTAAAATAGAGAGACAAATAGTTTGTCTGAGTTTTGAGATTAGATCTCAAAGGAACTAGCATTTTAGATCTGATCTAGTTTGTGTGCGTGTGGATATTGGTAGAGGCATAACACTTGGGGTGCTAAAACAACTTTGAAACAATATGGTTCATCTTTCTGCTGTAGAATATCCAGGTATATTCAAACCCTAAGATCTAAATTTAATTTTTTGTATACACGGTTCCTGGCAATTGAATTTGTTATTAGTATTTATAAATCGTTATAAACTGGTACGAATTTCTACAGTGGTATCAGAGCCTACGTGTTTAATACTGAATTTATATCTAGTTTAATCTATATTTTAATATAGATGAATAATTGTTATTTGTTTTAGCTTGTTTAAATTTATGAAATTTAATTTGTAAAACATAAGATAAACAAAGTTAAATAATTCGCTGAACATGTTTGTCATAATTTGAATATGCTATCGAGTGAATTTTGTTTAATGATGACTAGAACATGTTTCTGTATATTTGGATATACGTTTGTGTTTAGGTGTATTATTATAATATGTTTGTGTACGTTTATATTAATAGTTAACTAGGTCAATACCCGTGCTACACACGGTATTCTTGGTTTAATCAATCATCAAATCTCAATTCTGTATATATATTATGAACTTACTATATTTTCTTTGTTTGTAAATATGTAGTTGTATATCATATATTATTGGTATTACTAAATATATTTAGTCTCCTCAGCTTGTATTTTGTTTAGTATATGTAGTCTCCTCAGTTTGTAGAATTGAAAATTTATTATAGTATTGGTATGTACTTTTATGTACGTAATTGTATATTTAGTATATGTAGGTGTACACATAGTATTTGTACAGTTTCGTGTATTTTATTAACATGTAAAATAATTATAAAATTTGACAATTTAATATGTGGTAAGAAACACTAATTGAATATAGAAAATTCTTTGTAATGCCCTTTTCACACTACCCCTTTTTAATTCTACCATTTTCTATTTACTATTTTCATTTATACCCTCTTTAAATTTTTAATGACCATTTTATCCCTAATTGTAAATTGATTTAGGTCAATAAAATGAAGTATTAATATTTTTCGCTTAAAATATTCCAAAATAAAATTTCCCGCCAAAATTTTCCCGCCAAAAAATTTCGGAAAAAACTTCCCGCCAAAAATTTCGGAAAAAAATATTTCCCGCCAAATTTTTTGTTCAAAAACATTTTTCCCTCCAAAATATTCCCGCCAAAAAATTTCGGAAATCATTTCCCGCCAAAATTTTTCGAAAAAAAAATTTCCCGTCAAAATTGTTTTTCGAAAACATTTTTCCCGTAAAATTTTTTTTTTTGCGGGAAATAGATTTACAAGGGATTTTAAAAGATTTACAAGAGATTTTTAAAAAGTTTAAAAGATTTACAAGGGATTTTAAAAGGGTTTTAAAAGATTTACAAGGGATTTTAAAGGGCTTTAAAAGACTTATAAGAGTTTTTTAAAGGTTTTTAAAGGGTTTAAAAGTGTTTTAAAAGATTTACAAGGGATTTTTAAAGGGTTTTAAAAGATGTACAAGAGTTTTTAAAAGATTTTAAAAGAATTTATAAGAAAAACTTTTATAAACTCTTGTAAATCTTTTTAAAACGTTTTGTAAAGGTTCACAAGAGATTTAAAATGGTTCAAAAAGAGTTATAAATGTTTTAAATACTTACAATTCTTTTTCTAAGAGTTAAAAAATGCTTGTAAAGACTTTATAAGAGTTTTAAAAGGATTTACAAAGGTTTAAAATCCCTTGTAAATCATTTTTTGACACTTACTTATGCTTTAAAAACGATTGTAAATCATTTTAACCCCTTTTAAAATCCCTTGTAAATCATTCAATGTCACTTACTTATGCTTTAAAACGATTGTAAACCATACAAATAGTTTTAAAATCCCTTTTAAATCATTTTATGCCACTTACTTATGCTTTAAAAACGATTGTAAATGATGTTTTACTCTTTTATAAGCTGTTAAAATCCCTTGTAAATCATTCAATGCCACTTACTTATGCTTAAAAAACGATTGTAAATCTTGTAAAACTATTGTAAAAAGCTTTAAAATGATTTACAAAGGTTTAGAAAGGTGTTTTAAAGTATTTACCTATGTTTGTAAAGACTTTATAAAGATTTTAAGAGGTTTTAAAATGATTTACAATGGTTTTTAGCAACTACCAAAGCTTTTAGAAAACTTTACAAGGTTTTTTAAAAGAGTTCTTAAAAAATTTGCAAGGATTTTTAAAAGAGTTCTTAAAAAATTTGCAAGGATTTTTAAAAGCATTTTTTTGGCTGGGAAAAAAAATTTACGAGAAAAAATTTTGGCGGGAAAAAAAGTTTGGCGGAAAATTTTTTTTTGGCGGGAAAAATAAATTTTGGCGCCAAAAATTTGGCGGGAAACTGAAAGTTTCCAAGTACATGTTCTTATTAAATGAGGGTAATTTGGTTATTCTGTTCAAGGAAAGGGATATTTTTAAAAATGAATAATATAAAAGGGTATTGTTGCAAAAAGGTAGTAAAAAAAGGGTAGTTTTGCAAATCTCCCTGGAATATAATCAATTTTTTTCCAAATGACTTCATCAACCCATCAATTTATTCATTATCAACACAATATCATCATCATCATCATTACCCTCTCATAACATCATACTACCATCCCCATCATCATCATACTATCTTTATTATCATCATATCAACATATCATAGTCATGACATAACATTATCATAATTTTCCTGCCATAAACAGAAACTCTTAATTTTTCTGCCATAAAAGTAACCAGTAATTTTCTTGCCAAAAATGAAACTTGCAATTTTTCCGTTAAAACGTAAACCCGTAATTTTCTGCCAAAAAAAAAGTAAACCCGTAATTTTGAATAAACAAAGCAATTGTGAATAATTGGAGCGAAATCTAGTATATATTCATAGAGAGCAAAAGTGTGTTAAACAATTTAGGTTTATCCTGAAAAAATCTAAACAAAAAGTAATTTAAAGATTAGAAATATTTTACTTAGTATGTTTAAGTCTAATAGGATTTTCCAAATTTAAACACAACAAAAAATAAAAACCCAATTTTGTTAAACCAATGTTTTCGTTCGCTATTGTAATATATACTTAAAAATTATTGAAAATTGAAAATCTATAATATATGTTGTGTAGGCAGAATTTTAACATTTTATTTAAATATAATAATAATTTTCCTTGTATATTCCATAAATATCAGATTTTTCATCATTTAATTAATTTTTTATTTTTTGGAAAAATTAAGATTAATATCTTAATGAATTATTTCTATTTTCAATCCAAGAATAAAACAAAAGATACGGTCATGATTTTTGTTTTTTTAGAAAATCAATAAACAGTTGAAATTATAAAGTGAAACCGGGTCAAAATCTGCATCATGAAATAAGTTTTTTAACCCAATTGCATTTTTTTTATTACTTTAAACTTTTTGCCCACCTCACTAAACAAATTGCACAAAATAATAGAGTATACATATATATATATATATATATGCTTTATACAAATCTTTGTGTTTCTAATTCAAATCAATTCAAAATGCATAAATCGTTTGATCAAATTTAAATGATAAAACGCTATATATGATAATCTAATGAAACCAAACTATTTATCAGCGTATCAAAAACCAATGAATGAGATATTCAAAACTTTAATAACCAAACCTACCTACATTTATAAAAACTTGGATCACCTTTTGATCCTCATCGGGTTTCTGCAAATTGACAGGAGAAAGACTAAAATCCAAAATAAAAAAATCTAAAAAGAATCACTCATATTCTACAAATATAGAAAGGTGGAAAAATCTTAACATATTACTTTGCATAAAAGATAAATTATTAGAAAGGGAGACATACTTTAACAAAATCACTTCTGCATCTACATCATCATCTTCCACACTACCTGCATGAATATTCAAAAATAATATGTGAGAAAATATATAAAAATTAAATTTTCATAAAATATAAACGATATAAAAAAAATTAAAGATTTAAAACAAAATTAAGGTTTGTAGTAGAATGGGAGATTTCACCTAGTGGAACGCATGGTCTTATATAGTACTGAAGAAGGAGTGCTGATTTAAGGGTTTTGAAAAGGAATATTCTGTTTAGTTTATAGGAAATTTTTTTTTGATTTAAATTATTATATATTTTAGAAACTTGATGAATTATAGAAATAATTAATGAGTTTTTTAAACAGAAAGATTTAAAATCCCTAAATTCACGTGAAGTAATTTTCGAAGATTACTGTAAATTATTTTTCGAAATATGCTTAGGATTTTTCAAATTTAAACAATACATAATATTAGGAATGTTACCTAATAGAATCAATAAGTTCAAAATTTGTTAATGATTGAGTTATAACTACAGAGCTAATTTGGTAGTTTTAATGATTGAGTGATTTGTTAATTCTTTATTTAATCAATCTTTGCCATACTTTCCTAATTAAAACCATTTGTTTCTTTTTAAAATCAATTTCTTTGAATCTTTGTTTAATGATTTTATTTAAACTAAAATTTATGATAACGAATTAGTTTTATGATTGTAATATATAAAAATATTTCCTAAACTATCTCAAAGAAATCATAAATGCTAAATCAGTTTTGATAATATTTATCTATTTTAATTATAACAAAAATATTAAAAGAAATATAATAATGTTAATTTCAGATTTTCAGCATCAATTTGGATTAATAATAAAATTAGATTTTATAGTTAACTCGAATCATCGTTTGTTATCTTTTTATTACTATTTAAATATTAGTTTTTATTTGATAATTTATTTACTATTTAGTTTTGAAACTTTAACAAATACTAAAAAAATAAATGAAAATTTCCTATATAATAAAAGTGATAATCTGATTGGATAAGTAATATTTTGGAATATAATTAATATTGTTGATATATGAGTATAATTAGTTTTCCAACTTTAAACCCACGTAATTATGAATAGTATTAAAAATTCTCTCTCCAAAAATCTTGTTGTAGGATTTATTGAAAAACAATCATTGGCTACAATTAATTCAAT
The DNA here is from genome assembly GCF_000001735.4 of Arabidopsis thaliana. Taxonomy (NCBI): domain Eukaryota; kingdom Viridiplantae; phylum Streptophyta; class Magnoliopsida; order Brassicales; family Brassicaceae; genus Arabidopsis; species Arabidopsis thaliana. The sequence continues at coordinate 13,258,023 of NC_003074.8, read as the reverse complement.
CGAATGGCCAAGATTATAACGTATGACCCAAAAGTTTAAAACCCAGGTAAAAAGGATCCGCTTGTATTTACACGGGTTATTTTCATGACATTAACATTTTAAGCCTAAGATTTAAAGGTAATTATTTTTTAATTCAGAATCACTTAACGTACGTCTCAAATAATAGTATAGATATACGTACAATGGTGAATTTGTTTATACATGAATAAAACTACAGAATTTTAATTCGTTCACACCTTCACGTGAATTGGATAATTATAAATATTTATTCTGTTATTCGATTTGATCGATAATGGATATGTGATTGTGTTCGAATTGTTCGGCAAAGTCAAAATCTCCAGCAATATTTTATGTATATATAATAGATATATATATATGGTTTTATATTTAATCTGATTAAAGTAATTAGCATTAAAAGATTATATACATATTATGTAAAATTACGGATAATGGTAAGATCTTTATTTGATTTGGAATTGTTCCTTATGCAAAAGATCTTGTTACCATAACCATAAATATAATCGAATATTCTTGGCCTATGATGTATCTTTTTGAGCTGGAAAAAGTTAATGGTGTAGATTTTTGATATGATCAAAAATTATATGTTTGAAATAATCCTAATTTGAATATGATAAGTTCAATTATAACATATTAGAGTAATTAAAATTTATTTCAGATTAATTCTCTAAATAACTAATAATTTTAATTTGATTAAAATAAATTAGATAGTTTATAATTTAATTAAGTATATATTGGATATATATTAGTTATATTTTATTTATATTAGATATAAATTTTTAAATATAAAATTGAGTTATAAAATTAATTCCTCAACTAATATCAAGTAAGTTTGATGTCTCCCCAATTTTATCAACGGTTAAAACTTAAATTATTGTATGGCGGGTCTGCCAAAGCAGCGGTCTGCAATTGTTTAAGAGTGAGACAGATGGTAACGGTTACCATATGAAATAAAATTGGTTTACTTGACTTAGCTATCAAAACGGTTTTGGGCTTAGAGACATAAGGTTGGATAAGACATTAGATGTCATCCACAACCAAGAATTATATTAGATATAATTAGTAAGGTGTTGCATACTTAAATAACTAGATATTCAGGGGTGGAGCCAAAGCTCACTTGGATTCTAGTAAAATATGGATCTTGGATCAATATACTCTTAGAGGAAATTTGTTTTGAGTATAGTGTTAGTTTTCTTAATTGTTGAGAATTCTAAAATTTATGAACATCATATTAATATCTGCTTTTCTTTTTCGACAGTTATGTCAACCACTCAAAGTTCCTATTCAGTTCGAGATGTCCTTGAGAAGGACAAATTGAATGAATCAAACCTTCCTGAATACTTGGAAGATCTGGAGAAGAAGAAAACATTCAATATATCTTCTTCGGGTATCTATGTTATAGAAGTAAATGTTACTACATCTGGTTCTACTCCTTGGGTATTGGATACCGGTTGTGGTGCTCACATTTGTGTAAATGTGCATGGCCTAAACAACAATAGAACTTTGGAGGAAGGACAAGTGGACCTACGTGTGGCTAATGGAGCAAAAGTCTCTACATTTTCCGTGGGAACATATTCGTTGTCTTTACCTTCAGGCATGGTTTTGGAGCTTAAGAACTGCTACTATGTTCCTGCTATAAACAAGAATATCGTCTCCGTTTCATGTTTGGACATGGAAGGTTTTCATTTTTCGATCAAGAACAAATGTTGTTCATTTGATCGAGATGATATATTTTATGGTAGCGCTCCATTAGAGAATGGGCTCTATGTTCTAAACCAAAGCATGCCAGTCTATAACATTCGTACAAAAAGATTTAGGTCTAATGACTTGAATCCAACTTTTCTCTGGCAGTGTCGTTCGGGCCATATAAACGAGAAACGCATTCAAAAGCTTCATAGTGATGGACTTTTGAACTCATTTGATTATGAATCTTATGAGACATGTGAATCTTGTTTGTTGGGAAAAATGACTAAAGCCCCGTTTACTGGACACAGTGAGAGGGCTGATGACTTATTGGGCCTTGTACATACAGATGTATGTGGGCCAATGAGTACAAGTGCTAGAGGAAACTATCATTACTTGATTACATTTACTGATGACTTCAGTAGATATAGTTATGTTTATCTAATGAAACATAAATCGGAATCCTTTGAAAAGTTTAAGGAGTTCCAGAATGAAGTACAAAATCAACTTGGCAAATCAATTAAGGCTCTTCGATCAGATCGTGGAGGATATTATTTGAGCCAAGTTTTTAGTAATCATCTTAGAGAGTGTGGAATTGTTTCACAGCTCACTCCTCCGGGAACACCACAATGGAATAGTGTGTCTAAAAGGAGAAATCGAACTTTATTGGATATGGTTCGATCTATGATGAGTCACACAGATCTTCCACCATCCTTTTGGGGATATGCTCTAGAGACGTGTGCGTTTATGCTCAACAGATGTCCATCAAAAGGTTCCTAATTTGTCTTTTCTGAAAATTTGGGTTTTGAAGCTTATGTCAGACGATTGATTACTGATAAGCTTGGACCCAAATATGATAAGTGCTACTTCGTAGGTTATCCGAAAGAGACCAAAAGTTATTACTTTTACCACCTAATTGACAACAAAGTGTTTGTTGCTCGAAATGGTGCCTTTTTGGAAAGAGAGTTTCTTTCAAAAGGAACTAGTGGGAGTAAAGTATTACTCGAAGAAGTTCGAGAACCACAGGGTGATGTTCCAACTTCTCAGGAAGAACATGAGTTGGATCTACGAAGAGTCGTAGAACCTATACCTGTGGAACCTGAGGTACGTAGGTCCGAAAGGAGCTGTCACGAACCCGATAGATTCAGAGATTGGGTGATGGATGATCATGCTATATTTATTATAGAAAGTCATGAACCTACGTCATACGAAGAAGCACTGATGGGCCCCGATTCCGATAATTGGTTAGAGGCCGCGAAATCCGAAATGGAATCCATGTCACAAAACAAAGTATGGACTTTGGTTGATTTACCTGATGGTGTAAAAGCCATAGAGTGTAAATGGCTATTCAAGAAGAAAATTGACATGGATGGTAATATACATATATACAAAGCTAGACTGGTTGCGAAAGGTTACAAGCAAATTCATGGTATTGTAGTCGCAATGCTTAAGTCCATTCGGATTCTTCTAGCAACTGCTGCTCATTAGATTATGAGATTTGGCAAATGGATGTGAAAACAGCTTTCCTTAATGGAAATCTAGAAGAGGATGTGTACATGACCCAACCTGAAGGTTTTACTGTTCCTGAGGCTGCTAGGAAGGTATGCAAGCTTCATCGTTCCATTTATGGATTGAAGCAAGCATCTCGGAGTTGGAATCTTCGTTTTAATGAGGCAATCAAAGAGTTTGATTTCATTAGAAACGAAGAAGAACCTTGTGTTTACAAGAAGACTAGTGGGAGCGCAGTCGCATTTCTGGTATTGTATGTAGATGACATACTGCTCCTTGGAAATGACATTCCTTTGCTTCAGTCTGTTAAGACTTGGCTTGGAATTTGTTTCTCGATGAAAGACATGCGTGAAGCTGCCTATATTCTTGGAATAAGAATCTATAAAGATAGATTAAACAAAATAATTGGACTAAGTCAGGATACTTATATTGATAAGGTCTTGCACAGGTTCAATATGCATGATTCTAAGAAAGGCTTAATACCAATGTCTCATGGCATAACTCTTAGCAAGACTCAGTGTCCTTCGACGCATGATGAGCGAGAGCGGATGAGTAAGATTCCATATGCTTCTGCTATAGGATCTATCATGTATGCTATGCTCTGGACTCGCCCAGATGTTGCATGTGCTTTGAGCATGACGAGCAGATACCAATCTGATCCAGGTGAAAGTCACTAGATAGTAGTCAAGAACATCCTTAAGTACTTGAGAAGAACGAAGGATAAGTTTTTGGTCTATGGAGGAAGAGAGGAACTTGTTGTGAGTGGTTATACTGATGCCATCGTTCAGACAGACAAAGATGATTTCTGATCTCAATCAGGATTTGTCTTTTGTCCCAACGAAGGAGCAGTGAGTTGGAAGAGAGTTGGAAGAGTTCCAAACAGAGCACTATGGCAGACTCTACAATTGAAGCTGAGTATATAGCTGCTTCTGAAGCGGCTAAGGAGGCTGTTTGGATTAGGAAGTTCATTACTGAACTTGGTGTGGTTCCTAGTATTTCTGACCCCATTGATCTTTACTGTGATAACAATGGTGCCATGGCGCAAGCAAAAGAACCTAGATCACACCAGAAATCCAAACACATACAAAGGCAATATCACCTCATTCGTGAGATTATTGATAGAGGTGATGTGAAGACTAGCAGAGTTTCAACGGATGCAAATGTTGCTGATCCTTTTACTATACCTCTTCCGCAGCTGAAGCATGAGAGTCATACTGCTGCGATTGGCATTAGATTTATAAAGATGTGATCTTATTTCTAGTGGGAGGTTTTTTCTTTTATGATATGATGTTCATGTTAAAATACATTTGGATTTATTTTCATATTAATAAAAATTTGTTTCGGTATTATTTATTTATTTGATAATTAAATAATAGTCCCAAATAATTTATATCATTCTTATAGGTCATCAAGTACGTGACTTGATCATGAAACTTTGTAAGTGGAAAATGACATAAATTATTGAAGTCCCTAGTCAAGGTTATTAAAATGGGACATTAATAACTGAGAATGACTAGTATGTGAGGTGACTGATGACTAAGTTTCATGGAGTCATTAATATGTAGTATTAAAGTCAATCACATAGATATGTGTTAGAGAACACAATATTGGACTGACCCGTTATGAGAACTCTACAAGATTGTTATTGTTATATGAGGGTCATAAGAGTTTTTCATAACAACTATAGAGTATAGTCCTTTGACCTGAGTTCGTCATGATTTCTTATTCATGGATTAGTTCGCTTTGACTCTGTCAAACGTCAGCCGTAAAAGGTGATTATAAAGACAGTGATTGGGCGCATTATGAATTGTTTAAGGAACAGGGATGGAACAAGATGGGATTTGTCCCTCCCATATAACGGGAGATAAATATCTTTGGGCCTATCGAAGATTTGATACTGAGAAAATGCGTAGCCGCGCTCAAACGAGGTGAATGTCAGTCGTTTGTTTTATCAGTATAAATCGGAGTTCGATAAACATGGTCTAACTGAATAAGGATGACAATTTCTTGCCTTATGCTGAGATCGAGATATAGAGGCAAAGGGATTATGGGAATAGATGATTCCCATACAAGTGGGAGATTGTTAAAGTTGTACTTTACTCTAGTTAAAGTTGTAATGTCGAGGTTTGACATTTGTATAATATTAGGTGGTTATTATGTTTTGCTAGAGACCGCTTATAATCTATGAGTCAGAACTCATTGCTAATATTATACAAACCTACAGGGTCACACACCTAAGCAGACTGGACAAAAAAAAGGGAAGAAAAAGAGTTACTATGCTTTGGTCCATTATTAACCTTAATTAGTTAGGGTTAAACGTTTGGCTATATATATGATATAATAGCAACGTTTGTGATATATACCTTTGATCATAAAACCCTAAAATAGAGAGACCTACATCTCATCCATCTTATCCTCGTTGGGGGCAGGAAGACCTTTTGCCCGGTCTGAGAAAGCAGATAGCAGTGGGTGAAGCATGATTTCGCTTTAGGTAGAGTACGTTTTGAAACCTTAGCCTTTGGACTTTCTTTCAACCTCCCATGCTGACTTTTGGCTTGATGTCGGTTTTAAGACCACCGTGAAGTCCATCAATCCCGGGACTTCAAGGAGACACTCTGTGAGAGTCAAAACTCGCACAATAGAAATTGTTTTAAGGGTTTCTTCAAAGATTGAATCTTTGTGAGATTCTCAAAGAACAACAGAATTCTCAATTACCGTGGACGATGTTCTTGATTGTATTAATGAGAAAGTAATGATTTGATCGTACAAGTGTTCTAGAATATGAAAATAAGTGTTTTTGCCTTCAAAGTCAGAGCGTTTTTGATAGCCTGAAGTTGAGAGCGTTTTTGTGCGTGTCCCCTTTGTTTGTCCTTCGAGGTGCTTTTTATAGAGCTTTGGAATATCGCCTCTCGCAATATTCTCGGAAGATTTCTCTTTATCTTTAAGTTGGTGAAGGAGATTGTCCTTATCTTCCGAAGATTCTGGGAATTTCTGTATTCGGTGATATCTTTGAAGATTATCTCTTCCGGGGTTTTCGGAAATGATATGTTTGATCTTATATTGGCTAAGTCCTTTTTTGAAGGTTTTCTCATCTAACCCGAAGTTCCTCCGAGCCGGAATTTAGCTGACCTCGGGTCGTGCTCGGGCGGCTCAGACCGTGATATTCGAGGATGCGTTCCCGAGGCATCTTGGAGCCCGCCTCGGGATGAATTGCCAGGTTTTATGTCCGAGGCGTTCCGAGGTTGGGTCGGGGACCATTTCACGAGAACGCTCCGAAGCGTTCTCGATATCGCCTAGGTATGGATTCTTGATGCGATCTCCGAGGTGTTTTGTGGCCCGGTTCGGGATAACTCTTCGACGTCTCCTGAGGCGTTGAAACATGGTTGGCTCGCTTACCTGGGTGGAATCCGACCCCAACAGTTTGCCCCCCAGCTCATTGACTTAGTAGAGAGACGATGAGCATCATGAATGGATTCCCGAGCAGACTGTTCGTCTTCTAGTTCTGTCGCTTCATCTTCTCGGACGGTCAAACTTCTGTCGCGTGTCGCCGACTATTCTTGAGAAGTGGAAACGTTTCTCGCTTATTCCCAAGGATCACGCAGATCTTTTCCTTCTGCCGAGCCCACGCGCTTGAACGCGTTTTAAATGTTTGCTGCGGACCGGACGCGCCCTTGAAAACTTTTTATATATGGCGAGCCACTCCTTCGAGATTTCATTTGAAGTTTTCGAAGAAAATAAACAAGGTTTGCTTCCTTCTCTCTGATCTTGATATTTCTATCGTTTTTTCTTTTCCGGCGAAGCTCCGTCGTTCTTTTTGTTATTTTTGATTTTTCCGGGATAGAAATTCTTGTTTTCTGGTTGTTTCCCTTCTCGTCTATCGTCCCCGAGCGCTTCTCTTGTCGATTCTAGCGACTCAAATCACCGAGATGATCTTCCCCCGATCTACAAACGGAGAGCAATTTGGACGTCTTCTGAAGAGGATGCTGTATCTTCTTCGGGTGCCCCCGAGCAGACGACTCCCTTCACGGCTCGGGAAGATACCAATGCCGATATCGCTCGGGAACTGGATTGTCCGATGATCCCGAGCCGCCTCTTGTTCGCAGGTCTTTTGTCCCGATGGCTGACGAAGCCGGGACATCCAATTGGCGAAATTTGCCCGAGCCCTTCATGCCGACGGTTAAGATTGAGGATTTTCTTTATTTTGGCCCAAACAAGACAGAAGATATCTTGCGTCTTAATGAGCAGAAAGCTTTCGAAAAGGCTGAGAAGAAGAAGAGGAAGAACAAAAAGGTGATAATGCCAGATCCTCCCGGCTCAACATTGTGCACCGAGCGGTCTCTCTCGGACCTTAGGGCTCGATTTGGTCTTGGCGCTGTAACCTTGCGTGTGCCGAGCCCTGACGAGCGAGCCGACAATCCCCCTGCGGGTTTCTATACCTTGTATGAGGGGTTCTTTTATGGTTGCTTCTTATGGCTGCCAATCCAGAGGCTGGTCTTGGAGTATGTGAAATCATATCAGATTGCCCTTTCCCAGATCACGATGCGATCTTTGAGACATTTGCTCGGGATTTTGATTCGGAGTTATGAATCCGAAACTGAAATTACGCTCGCTCATCTGAGGAATTTTCTCGAGATCCGGCGGGTTCCAAAATCCGAAGTGGATCGGTATTATATATCTCCTGCTAAGGGTAAGAAGATTATTGACGGGTTCCCGAGCAAGGACGATTCGTATACCGACCACTTCTTCTACGTGGCTCTCGGAGATGCTGTTCACGATGATCTTCTCAGGACGGTTCTAACGAGATGGAGAACTTTGGGTAGTTGTAGTTAGCGATATGTTTACGTCCGACACGATTTATATATTTTGTTTCTTTTTCTAACTAGTTTTCCTTTGTTGCAGAACGCACTCTCAAGTTTCTCGAGTTGATTCCTGACGATTTCCTCTCGGCTTATCACGCGTTATCAGTTCGGAAGTGTGATTGGTCGAAACACTTCTCTCGGGATCGAGTCGAACGAGCACTCCGTCTTCTTCACGGTGTTTCCTGTCCTACCAGTTCAGAATCTTCGGACCACCGAACTCAATTCTTCGTCGATATGCAGTCAACTAAGCTCACTTTGAGGGAGGTGTACGCGAAGAAAAAAGAAGATAAAGAGAGACGCTTGGCGGAAGAGAAACGCCTCGCGGATGCAGGATTGATTTCACCGCGGGTAGCCTCTCCCGATGCGACTCAAAACCGGGATGTTGCTCCCGAAGTTGCGGCCCCGGTTGACCCGACGCCTTATAAAGCTCAAGAGGTCGATCCTACTGCTGCTGCTCCTTTGCCCGAGGCGGTTGTTGCGCTGCCTGCGAGCGACAACGCGGCGGGTAAGCGTGTTCGGACGGATGATTCATCGCTTAAGAAGAAAAGCAAGAAGAAGAAGGCCTCGAGTGCCGAGGCGGGAAAAGAGCTCCCCATCTTTGAGGACCGGGTAGCCTCTGCAAACCTCCTCGGGGGGGGTGTCGGTCCTTTGCTTCCTCCTCCGGATACTCTTCTGGAGTCGCGGAAGTATGCTGAAACGGCTTCCCACTTCCTGCGGGTAAGTGCCTATTCAACTTTTTCATTCATCGCGTCTGGATCTCCGATCTGTATTTTTTTCTGTTTTCTAGGCTGTTGCCTCGATGAACCGAATGGTGCACTCGTACGATTCGACCGTTAGGAACAACATGGAGGCGTTCAACAGGTTGGCCGAAGCGGATGCTCTTCGTTCATCGATCAGATTGAGTTTGTTGAGGAGCCTTTGAGTGTTATCAGGATCGTTCTCGGGAGATAGACTCCGGCGTAAGCTCGGTACTATCATTTCGGTTGGAATTACGCATTCCGTTCCGTAGACTAGGGCGAAAGGGGTTTCTCCTGTGGCTCGGCGAGGAGTTGTCCGACGCGACAAAAGTACACCTTCGAGTTCGTCGGACCACGAGCCCTTTTTAGCATCGAGCCGTTTCTTCAATCCGTCGAGGATTATTTTGTTAGCGGCTTCGGCTTGGCCGTTTCCTTGGGGATATCGTGGTGTTGACTTGCTAAGTCGAATTCCCCACTTATCACAGAAGCCTTGGAAGCGGGTTGATATAAACTGCGAGCCGTTATCCGTGACAATCTCATAAGGTATCCCGTGACGACATAGGATATGTTTCCACACGAAGTTCTCGACTTGAGCGTCCTTTATGCTGGCGTAAGATTCGGCCTCTATCCACTTAGAGAAATAGTCGGTCAGGACGAGAACTAATTTTTTCTGCTTCGAGGGATGCATAGGTCCAATTATATCCATTGACCATCGCATGAATGGATATGGCGAGGCAATTGATGACAAGAGCTCGGCTGGCTGATGGATTGTTGGCGCGTGCCTTTGACATTTTTTGCATCGTTTTGAAAAACTTTCGCAGTCTTTGATCATTGTCGGCCAGAAGAATCCGTGGCGCTTTATTTTAATGGCTAAAGCCCTTCCCCCGGAATGATTTCCGCACGAGCCACCGTGAATTTCCTTCATGATCTTGCAAATCGCTTCTCCTTCCACGCATGTCATCAAGGGTCCGGATAATCGCCACTTGTAAAGTTTTTCATCTACTAGAACGAAACGTGCAGCCTGAGCTTTGAGTTTCCGAGCTTTCCATTTGTCAGAGGGCAATTTCCCTTCGGATATATAGCTTATGATGGGTTCCATCCATACTGAGCTGCAGTCATCTGGGTCGTCTTGATCCGCGCTGATTTGTATTGGGAGGACGTGTTCTTCTTCGCCGAGCTCAATACTTGGCTTCTCAATGAATTCCACTGGGATGACTCTTCTCAGGCTCGGGTCAGTTGTCAAGGCTAGAGCAGCTAGGGCGTCAGCCGATGTATTTTCTCCTCGTGGAATCCTTGTCAACTCGAATTCGTCGAAATTCTTCGCTAGATTTTGAACATGAATCAGGTAGGCTTCCATCTTTTCGTCCCGAGCCGTGTATTCTCCGTTGAATTGATTCGCAACGAGCTGAGAATCGCAAAAAGCTCAGATTTTTCCTATCTTTAGTCCCCGAGCTAGATTAAGTCCGGCAACGAGCGCTTCGTACTCGGCCACATTGTTTGTAGCTTCGAAGTTTAATCTGAATGACTGCTCGAGGACCTCTCCTGTTGGCGAGGTGAGGCGGATTCCTACACCCGAGCCTTACTTCGATGACGAGCCGTCTACGTGTAGAAGCCAAGTTGTGTCGAGTGGGTTTTCCCGGGCCTCCTTGGTGGGCAGTTCGACAATAAAATCGGCTAGGACCTGCGACTTTGCACATGTTTTGTTCCGATACTCGATGTCGTATTCACTGAGCTCGATTGCCCATTTAGCCAGACGTCCTGATTGGCTTGGACTGTGTAACATGGCGCAGAGTGGCATGGATCCCATTACTATGATGGAATGGGATTGGAAGTAGTGTCGCAGCTTCCGAGCCGACATTACGACTGCTAAAGCAAGTTTTTCCATTTGCGGATAGCGAGATTCCGCGCCGGTGAAAGTCTGCGAGACGTAAAAAATTGGTTTCTGCTCGCCTCTGTCTTCTCGGACTAACACTCTACTGACTGCAGTATCCTATACGGCAATGTACAAGTATAGTGGTTCTCCGATTACGGGTTTCGCGAGGATGGGTGGAGTTGCCAGGTACTTCTTGAGTTCCTGAAAAAGCTTCTTCGCATCGGGTCGTCCATTCAAACTTTTTATTTCCCCGAAGCACATCATAAAAGGCTAAGCATTTGTCGGTTGAGCGAGAGATGAAACGGTTAAGGGCCGCAACTCTTCCGGTTAGGCGCTACACTTCTTGCTTGTTCTGAGGTGACCCCATTCCCAACAATGCCTCGATTTGCTTCGGATTTGCCTCGCTGCCGCGGTGCGTGACTAGGTATCCGAGGAACTCGTCGGATCTTACTCCAAAGCGGCACTTTGCAGGATTGAGTTTGACGTTGTAGAGGTTAAGCTGCTTGAAACATTCGCGTAAATGGGATATGTGATCTTTCTCTGTCATGGATTTCACCAACATGTCGTCGATGTAAACTTCCATTGTCTTCCTGATCTGTAATGCGAAGATTTTGTTGACGAAGCGTTGATAGGTTGCCCCGGCGTTCTTGAGTCCGAAGGGCATCACTCGGTAACAAAAGATGCCTTGTTCTGTGTAAAAAGCGGTTTTTTCTTGATCTTCGGGGTTCATCATGATCTGGTTGTAACCAACGAAAGCGTCTATGAATGACAGTAGCTTGTTTCCAGAAGTTGACTCTACGAGGCGATCGATGTGTGGTAATGGGAAGCTGTCTTTTGGGCAGGCTTTATTAAGGTCTGTGAAATCTACGCAGACTCTCCATTTACCGTTTTTCTTTTTTACTACGACCGGGTTCGCGATCCAATCGGGATATTTCGCCTCGGTGATGGATCCGATCCTCAATAATTTCTCTACCTCGGCTTTCACGGCTTCTTCTCGCTCCCGACCCAATTTTCTCCTCTTCTGCTTGATGGGTTTGAAAGTCGGATCGATGTTGAGCTCGTGCGATACGATGTCAACACTTACTCCGGGTAAATCTTCTGAGGACCAGGCGAATGTATTGACGTTTTCTTTGAGGAAGGCGGTGAGTTCAGCTGTTAGTTCTTCTCCTAGATCTCCGCCGATTACGCATCGCTCGGGCTTCGTCGTCAAGGCAGATTAAGACTACCGGATTCGGAGTTGGTGTTGTAGATTCCCGAGCCTCCTCGATCCTTAGCTGTTATAACTGCTCAGAAATTGACTTCTCTTCAGCTCGGCCAAGCTTGGCCTTCTTATGACTCGCGTCGGCTGTCGATTCAGTGACGGGGTTCCTGAGCTTGTGTGCTGCCATGAAGCAGATGCGAGCATTTTTCTGATTTCCCCAGATGGTTTTCACGCCGTCGCTGGTGGGAAATTTCAGGCAGAGATGATACGTCGAGTCAACAGCTCGGAATTGATTTAACCATGGTGTGCCGATAATCGCGTTGTACACGGTCGGCTGGTCGGTAACAGAGAAATCGACGATTTTTGTTAGGGAATGTTCCGTAATAAGGCACTTTGAGAAAAAAGTTTAGACAAAACAGGCACTTTCCAAGGTTGAGACACTTTTCCTTGTTTTTGGAGTAAAAATAGACCATTATACCCCAAATAAACTGAATCACGAAAAGAAGAATAACCGGTCGTTGGTTTTGGTTTGTAATTGTGTGTACCAAACACATGTAGAATAATGGGTTAATTCGGATAAAATGAACGTGTTAAGATTTGCGGTTTAAATAGAAGTTAGTGAGAAATAATGACCGTCCGATCAAATAACAATTAAACGAACGAGAAGATGGATTTGTCTGCAAACATAACTAACTTGCGTTATGTTAGATCTTTAGAGATTGGCTTCACAACATGACTAACAAGACTTCGATAGCAATCTTATGTTTTCTGTAAATAATTAATAATAGAACTAAGAATGTTGTAGTAAAAATTGACTGCTTTTCAGTAATAATAAATATACATGTTCTAGTTATTTAGTTTTATGTCTACCTGATTATCCACAACATCGTGTGGATCCATATCTTGATAGAGAGAGATTTTATACTGAAAGATATAATAATGATGATGTGAAATTATTATACTTTACTAAGACATATTTACAAATGATAGATAGAGTGCATCGATAGACAGTTGTAGATGATAAGAAATACTTCCATTGGAGATAACCCAACTTTGGAATTATGTGTGGGAGATGATTGAGTATATTGGTCAGGTTTGGAACTGGAATCAAATACTAGATCGCCAACAAAAAGTGATGTCTCCAATAAGAAGATTATTTAAATATCTATCCAAAACATATTGTCCAATATTACAAGGACTGTAAACCATAAAGATAATTTAGTGTACATGTAGACCTTCATTTGTTCATTAGAATTTTTTAGATCAGTTTGGGGATCTTTCAATGATTGGGATGCAGGAAGCCTCTCCAAAATGTCCTGATTGAGTTGAAGTAGAAATGAAGATGGTCAGAAAAACCATAAGAAACATGACCTTCAATAAGGAGAAAATGTAAGAAAGTATCCAAAAAATCATGTTCAACGTAACAAGGAGCAGACGATTAATAAAATATGGTACCCCATTGTAGGTTTGTTGACTTGGATATTCCCACTTGTATCGAAAATAGGATCTGACACAATGTTCCTAACCTAAATTTCGTTTTTAAAGTAAACTAGTCAAGTAATGACTTGCAAACTAAGGTGGGGTTTTAAAGTAAGGAGTGTCCAAACAACAGTACCTTCATGTTTACGTATGAATGGACAGATTTCTTTGGATGACATTAACAACGATGATCACATGAGGTGCAAAAGCAAGTCCAACTGATGTATTCACCCACTAGCCTAAAGAAATTAACAAAGTTAAAAGTTTGTTATTATGTACTCTTAAGGTTTTTTATTGACTAATCACATTATAATGACCAATTATATCAACACAAAAGGATAAGTCAAATTACTCTTTTACAGCTTAATACCAGACAAGCAATGTTGAGTAGCAGTAAGAACAAAGTTAAATCAATATCCTAATCTGTCCAAAGGATCACCCAAAGCTCTAGCATCCAAGCTTACATATTATTTCTTAAATCAAGGATTTGATTTTTTCCAAAATGTAAGATTAAGAAATAGAGCCTTTATGTGGCTTTTTCATTGAATTATCAAACACCAAGCTGTGCAGTCATGTATAGTCGTGGACAATGATTTTCAATTTTGTAACGACACATACGCTGCAAACAAAATGTGTGGTTGTCCATTACGGATTGTCCAAGTGTCGTAGTCCATATGTTCATCTTCTGTCCAATAGAGAACATCAAGTACTGAATTTCAAACAAACTGGGCAGAGAAGTTATCAAACATTATCACAGAATTACGAACAAGATCTCCGAAGTCAACATGACAAAAATTTACCTTAGTTGTTCCGAAATTCTTGAACTTTTCTCGAAGTAACCTCAATTGAAGTTGAATTTGAGTTTGGACAGTACGAGTTAAGGGTTTTAAATGCAAAGTAAATCCAAATCGATTTAAGAAATTGCAGAGATTTGGAGGAAATGACAAGAGAATTGGGTTTGGTGTTTTACGGTGGAAAGAGCAAACGAGAGTGTAGTGTGAAAAGCAGTGGTGGTAGACAGTGACGGAGGAGATGGATATCCCGTCGCCGGAGTCCCCTTTTCGAGAAACTAAAGTTTAGAATTTTTGTATTGGATTTGGATTTTTTACGATTCTGGAAAAAAAAATCGAAATCACAAAGGTAACTACAAAATCGTGGGCTCCGTAAACCTAAATTGGTTTAATGAAAATGGGTTTGATTTGTTTGGTTATTGGAAAACCGACGATATGAGGGTGAACAAGTAATTTTAGTTATTCAAAGTGCCTAATAATTTTTAAGTGCCTAATTACGGACAAACTTTTTAAAAAGTGTCTAATCACGTAATATTCTCTTTTTGTTACCCCTTTGGCTCGGACTGGTAATTTGATGGTCCCGAGAGTCATAGTGGTTTCCCAGAGAATCCGAGCACAGGTCGTGGGGTTGGTACGATTTGCGTCATGTCGATCTTCATTTCTCGCAGAGTTGTAAGAAAAATGATGTCCAGTGTGCTTCCCGTGTCGACTAGGACTCGTTCGACGTTGAAATCACCGATGGTCAGTGTAATGACTAAAGGATCGTTGTGCGGACGGTCTAAACCGTTGGTATCCCTTTCGTGAAAGGTTACTTCGTCATTTGGCCCATTAAATGGCCGCGCCCAGTTACGATTCGCGTCGGCCTTCCTTTGATAAGCCTTGATTGATGGCGCCGTGTCTTGACAGAAAGCCGAATCCCCTAAAATTGTAAAAATCCTTCCTCGAGCAGCTTCTGGCTCATCGTCGTCTGCTTCGCGATTACCTCGGCCTCTTTTGGGTCTTTCGGGGTTCGCCGCGGGGGCTGCCTGCTCGGGATTGGCCACAGCGTTGACCTGCTCGGTTTTACCTTTTTCCGCTTCTAAGTCTTCGATGGTCAAACCTCCACCGATTTCTCCGGCTAGGAATTTTGCTACCAACTTTGCTCCGAGGCTACGACATCTGGAAGTATGATGGCCGTAACTCTTATGCAACTCGCAATATTCCTGCTCGTTTCCTGCGGGTTGATCCTTTGTCCAAGTGTAGGATTCTCGACCGCGTCCTCGACCGCGACCTCGTCCTCGGCCTCGGGCGGCTTCGCCTCGGGGTGTATCAGCCTTGTAATTATGGGCTCCGGAGAAATTTCGCCCTTCATGGTGAACAAATGTCCAGCCTTGAGCACCCTTTTTGTGATTCGGAGCACTGTGTTGGGATTTATCGATGCGAGGCGTTTGCTTGGAGGGTTCGTGTCTTTTGGCTACTAGTTCCATTTCTTCTTCATGGGATACGTAATCCGAGGCTCGGTGCAAGGCGTCTCGGATTGTCAGTGGTTTGGACAAATTTAATTCCTTTCGAAATTCGGATTTGTACCACAGTGCTTTCTTCAGAGCAGAGAGAGCTGCTACGTCGTTGATTCCTTCGACTTTGGCTAGGGTAGATCGGAATTTTGCGAGGAAGTCTCGAAGTGGCTCATTAGGCTGCTGAGATAGTGACCATAGGTCGGCGTCTGATGTGCCGAGATCGATTAGCACCGAATATTGCTTCAGGAAGAGTGTCGATAGCTCCTGAAAACTGTCCACAGAATTTCCTTCGAGTCTCGAAAACCAATCCAGAGCTGGCCCTTACAAGTGATCGACGAACAGGTGACAGAGACCGGCGTCTCTTTCTTCTTGTCTGAATTTGGCTCGGGCCACGGAGATGATGAATGACTTCAAGTGTCCTTTCGGGTCGGAAGATCCGTTGAAGTACTCGATTCTTAGTTTTCCTGGATCTGAGATTATCGCGTTGGAGATCATGTGTGTGAACGGTGTGTTGTGGGACTCTTCCAGAATGCGGTCGATGTTTGGGGCCGAGGAGACTGCGTTATGCATTTGGGATCTTACGAGCTTCATCTCGTTTTCTGCCTTGGCTAGGGAGAGCTTGATGGCGCTTATTTCCTGTTCTCTGGCGTATTCTTCAGCCCATCTAATGTTCTCTTCTGAATCTTCATCGTCCGAGACCCCGATCTGATCGGCCTCGGCAACTTCTGCTCGGGGAGGAGGGAGCTGCGGTTCGTTTCTTTCTGTCCGATTTCCTCAAGATCGCTGGCTCGGTTCGGTCTCTTCCGATTTCCGGTGCGGTTCTGCGGACGGGCCTTGTAGTATTGCCAGGCGTGTGGAACACGAGCCGTGTGGGGTTGAGATCTGCTGCTGCTCGTCGATCCTGAAGATGCCTCGCGCCAAAACGAGTAGTCCTGATCTGTCCTTGGGAGGTAGCTGCTTCGAGTTGTTGCGCCAAGGATCAATTTGCCTGTTCTTGATCGTTCACCTTCTTCTGAAGTTGAGCCATCATACTTCTTAGTTCTGCTAGGGTTGCGGGAGCAACGACTTCAGGAACGTCTGTCTGGATTGGAGGGATTGGGTTCCCCTCTGCATCAACTGTGTTACCGGGGATTTGATTGTTGACCATTGTGGATTGGGTGGTTGGTTCTGTGTTCCGGGAGTAAGAGAAATCTCAAGTGTCCTCCTTCTAGCGCCAAATTGTGAGAGTCAAAACTCGCACAATAGAAATTGTTTTAAGGGTTTCTTCAAAGAACGAATCTTTGTGAGATTCTCAAAGAACAACAGAATTCTCAATTACCGCGGATGGTGTTCTTGATTGTATTAATGAGAAAGTAATGATTTGATCGTACAAGTGTTCTAGAATATGAAAATAAGTGTTTTTGCCTTCAAAGTCAGAGCGTTTTTGATAGCCTGAAGTTGAGAGCGTTATTGTGCGTGTCCCCTTTGTTTGTCCTTCGAGGTGCTTTTTATAGAGCTTTGGAATATCGCCTCTCGCGATATTCTCGGAAGATTTCTCTTTATCTTTAAGTTGGTGAAGGAGATTGTCCTTATCTTCCGAAGATTCTGGGAATTTCTGTATTCGGTGATATCTTTGAAGATTATCTCTTCCGGGATTTCGGAAATGATATGTTTGATCTTATATTGGCTAAGTCCTTTTTTGAAGGTTTTCTCATCTCACCCGAAGTTCCTCCGAGCCGGAATTTAGCAGACCTCGGGTCGTGCTCGGGCGGCTCGGACCGTGATATTCGAGGATGCGTTCCCGAGGCCTCTTGGAGCCCGCCTCGGGATCAATTGCGAGGTTTTATGTCGGAGGCGTTCCGAGGTCGGGTCGGGGGACCATTTCACGAGAACGCTCCGAAGCGTTCTCGATATCGCCTCGGTATGGATTCTTGATGCGATCTCCGAGGTGTTTTGTGGCCCGGTTCGAGATAACTCTTCGACGTCTCCCGAGGCGTTGAAACATGGTTGGCTCTCTTACCTGGGTGGAATCCGACCCCAACACACTCTCCTTTGCGATTGTAGATAACCTTGTTTGTCAACATCTTTAGTTCGGTTAAGTAACAAATCTTGTCTCCATGATCAGAATCTTGACTAAGCAAAGCTTCTTCCAATTTATCAAACAAGGGCATCTTCAAATTCGTTGAGGTCCATCAGCTTCAACATTAAGGAATTTTCTGAAATTTTTACCAATTTGGTTATGCTTCAGAAATTAGGGAAAGCAACATCAAAGATGTTGAAAACCTCCTTAATGTTGTTTTTGTACAGTGAGCCAGTGAGTAGAACCTTATGTGGCGTCTTAATACGAGAAACAACCTTAAGAAAGCACATCATCTCGTTCCTCGGATCAGTTCCTCTGTCGAAAACAACAACCGAAAGAATATTTAAGAGAATATCCCTACAAGAATCTGAAGCTTCTGCACCACTGTTATCAGATACTATGTTGGAGAATTGTTTGGCACCTAAGAAGATAATACTCCGGGTTTTGATCCATCGCTTTAAACCCTCTAATTGCTGAGATCAGGTACTCGCATTTGCCGAGTAGAAGTCTAGCAACACAAGGTCATTGACCTTCAATTCACCAAACTTTTTTTTCTAAACGTTCAACACCCACTTAGGAAGCACAAATAGAGATTTACTATTTGGGTGCTTTTCTAAGTAACCATAGATGAAACTGATCATCAAGAAGGTCTTCTCAGATAATGGAGTTTGAGCTATGATGCATCCATTTGAGTTTTCCACAACCAAGTTCTTGTAGAGAAAATTGAGTATCTCGAAGTGATGTGGTTTCATAATCATTCTATGCAAAGGATGTGGAAAAATGCCAGTTCCTGAAAAGCCATCTTTAGGAACTCTCATCTTGATATCTTTGCAGATATTCGATCCGAATCCGGGTGGCAACGGATGATCCTAATCATATAACAGATTGAGAGTGAACAAAATATTTTAAACGTGGACCAAGCTAGTTGTCTACTCTATATGAACGTTAACCGGGTGGCCTTTGCTTAAATATTTTATTTTTTTTAATTAGTTATCCAATTAAATATATTTTAATCGATAACACTTTTAATTAAAAACAATGAACTACTAAGAATACTTTGATAGTAAAGTATTAAACAATAGTTATTATGGTATTTTTCAAATATTTATTTGATATAACTTATAAAAAAATAATATGTAAAATAAAATAAAAGTATATCATATCTCAATTTTTATTTTAGTTGATGATCAATTAGTATTAATTTATTATGATATTTGATATTTATGATTTGTTAGATTACAAGTTATTTTTGAAGGTTATGTTTAGCTTAATTTTATCAATCATGTATAATAAATATAACTATTTTATATAAAAAAATTTCTTTTAATCCGGTTTGTTCCGG
This sequence comes from Arabidopsis thaliana, assembly GCF_000001735.4. Taxonomy (NCBI): domain Eukaryota; kingdom Viridiplantae; phylum Streptophyta; class Magnoliopsida; order Brassicales; family Brassicaceae; genus Arabidopsis; species Arabidopsis thaliana. Next base: position 13,238,976 of record NC_003074.8, on the reverse strand, counting down.
TAAAACTAGATTGAACCAAGGTCCAAGTTTTTGTCACGTTGCCTCCGGATCAGTTTTTACATTATTGTGTAAGAAAATATTTTAATTTACAACGTAATTAAATAATCACTGACCTTGTCAATGATACCACATATCCAACAAGTATGACCAAGACCTTGCTTCCATATCCAAGAATGCTCACAATTTGTCAGTGTTGCTCCACTTTTCTAGTAAAAGGTCACAAAACTCATTAGTAACAATCTTCCCCTATGTGTTTACCTAAAAAATTTGTCAGTGACAAATGGTAACCTCAAATGTGTTTGATATTGGTTCATCTTTTGGCCAAATAGCTTCGTTAAAGTCGAATATTGTTTTTCCTTTGTCTTTCATCATATTGATTTCTTTATCACTTCTCACTTGAACTTCGACCAATTCATTTACCTAAAATTATTAAAGTTTAACTCATCAAGAATATATGTTTGATCGAATCATAACAACAACAAACATAAAAATTTTACTACCACACATTTCTTATTTGATATGTACACTTACATCTAAGTACAAATCATTGGCTAGCCCTTTACCACTGTTACTGCCTCCGCTGCTACCGCCAATGATGACATGTTTAAGTGAGCTTCTCAATGTAAGATCATTCTTAACTACATTTTCTTCCAAGGCCAAATACACAATTGGTACGTCCACTAATCCATTGAACTTAGTTTTCGAAAACCAATGAGCCACATTTCCATCGACACAACTTCCACCAGCTTCTTGATTTTCTAGTGCCACGACCTTTTTCCTTTTATCGTCGTTTTGATACAGGTCTGAAAATATAAAATAGAGTAATTATCACATTATTATTCATCCGTTAAACATATATATATAAGTAAAATTTGAAATATCATAAAATCATAAAATTATAATTCTAGTTAAAGTTCTTTTCACTGGAGGAAGGTATGGTTATCCTCACAATCTCCTCTTATAAATCAATCATTTCCTCTTTGCATCAATTGAAAAGTTATGGAGAATTAGAGCTCAAACTATAGTTCCTCAGTTTTCTTATGAAGAAGATTTAAACAAAACAAAAATTTACGATATGCATGTAAACTGAATTTCATCCTCTAAATTCATTTACATATATATATATATATAGAGAGAGAAAAAAGAATATGAAAAAATAGTTTTTTAAAACCAATAGTGACAAATAAAATATAAAATATAAAGTTGTCCCTTTAGTTTTTATAACAATACTTTGTTGTTCATGATGAGTAAGTAAAAAGTATCATGAAAATGTAACTAAGGGTATATTTTAACCTAGATTTTATGTTTAAGCCACTTTTTGTTTCTATTTTGTTACAATCAATATATAAATATATACAAAAAAGTAAAAGACAATTTTTATCAATATATATATATGTGTAAATCTGAAAAAGTGGCGCGCAACATTTGAAATGTAGTTAGTATTGTATTAGTTCCCCTAACAATTCATATATTTATATTATGACTAAATGTGTTTTTTACAAAGCTAACTTTGTTTGTTATAAGTACTTTTTAAAGCGCGAATATTTGAAATTCCGTTAATAATACTTATTTTTGAATGTCTAGTTGAATGAAAAATTTTGAGATTATTTTTAATGTAAATCAAATTTAAATTTGGGTCTACTCACAATTCATTTTGGACCCAAACATAATTAAAAAGTAAATATTAAATTTTAAGAGATTATGTTGATAGTGTAATAAGTACATTTAGGATTTGTTTCCTTGTTGTTAAAGAATCTAGAAATTATAAACATAAACTGTTTAAAAATAATTATTATTATACAAGGAAATAAAAGTGTCTATGTTGACTACTTGGCTTGGCAGTTAGAAGAAAAGAAGTGAAACCAAAATCTAACGCTTAACACAATTGGAACATTTAATTACAATTTTATCTTTATAAAAGAAGACAAAATTTAACGCTTATCTAACATTTAATACTGTTTTATCTCTTTTTTTAGACAACCCAATGCATGTTGTAATTTGCTACTATAAACAGAGTATGAAGACAAAATTGGATGCTTATAAAAATATAAATTTAATTACAATTTTTATAAAACGGCTAATGCATTAGTCATTAGCTGGCATAAACAATGTATGTGCTATTGTCCAGAACTTTTTCTATACAAATTCAAACTTTAAACTGATTATGGATTCTTATATGACACATATGAATAACTAAAAAAATAATAACAAAAACATCATATTAAAGTTTTTTTCCTAGTGAGGTTTTATTAGTTAGAAGTGAAAACAAAATTTAAATTTTGATAAAATATATTTTAAAATTATTTTCACTCTAAAAAATAGTTCATTTTTGCTGGTCAACAAATAAAGAACAAAAATTACTAATTCCTATTATAATTTGTTGATTGCAATGGATGTGTAATCAATTTAAATATAGAGACTGATAATAAAGTTTCTTTATTGGTTAAGAAAATAAAAACCTAAATTTAAATTTGTAGGTTTATGATATTAGATCTACAACTTAATTATATACAGAGACTCTTAAGAAAATATGTCATGTTTTATAGTAAGTTAACAAAATAGGTTATATATTCAAAAATTAAATTTAAATAGTCAAATATGGAACCCAAAACTCTAAACCGTAAGTACTTAACTCTCATCTACAATCTTAAACAAATACCAAGAAAAAATAAGAATTTAATTTAAAGCATAAAATTTATACCCGATATAACAAAATGATTTATTTCCTCAATTTCAGAAAAATTGCCCTTTTCTACAATTTATACCTTTTTTTCCGTTTAACGTTCTTCATATAAATACATTCTATACGATATAGATAACAACTAAAACAAATCTTCTTTTTCTCCGTCAAAGGATGTATTAAAGAGTTCTCAACGTTTCATTAAGGGGAGTCGTAGTGCCCGAAAAAAAAATTGAGATGATGTATTAGTCGAGAGCAAAAAAATACTCTATAAGTTTGTGACGACTCTTGAAAAGGAATATTGCATTACCGTCGCTAAACAGGTAGTTTCCGATATTTTGTTTGACGGGAAACACAGCCCATGTCATCAGATAGAGTCCAATATGAGGGGTAACATCGATATCATACTCTAAAGGTACATAATTTAAATTGTTGATTTTTTTATCGTAAACTGGGTTATTTTAAATCGGTGTGTGAACAGTTATAGACTTTTTAATTAGATAAATCGATCAAGCTAAGAAATTGTCAATTAATTAAATTTTTAAATATTTCATATTCACTACTTTAGAAAACAATTGCGCCAAAATAGTCGCCAGAAAATTGATGCAACTTATCAATCAATTTAAAATTTTATTATATTTTTTGTCTTTTTAAAATAGTGTATTGTAGTTTTGGCAAAATAGTTTTTTTTTTTCCTTCAATCAGAAATGTGGAATCTTAAATTTTATATATCAAAAGAAAATGTTATTCTTATTTTCTTTCAATAGCCAATACTTTTGAATTAGTGTATATAAGCTTTAAAAAATATATTAAGACTGCACATGAAGTGGATATCTAAGATTTACCGTATATGGTATTCGTGATCAATTCCATACAAATATTGATATTTTCTGATCTGTATCCACTATGCTTTTTATTTGATATTTGACATCCGCATATCCGCTAAAATTAGGATATTTGATCCACTATAAAAATAAATAAATAAATAAATGTATATATATATATATTTAAAATTTATAGTAAAATTCAAACTTTTCCCATGATAGTTACAATATTTCATAAAATATATTTGACTGAAACTTGATACTGCTCAAATTAGACTAGGTTTTACCAAAGTTGAAAAAATACATAGTGGCTCATAAGTCGTGATGCGTTATTTTGCTCAAATTAGACTATGTTTATGAAACTCTTTCCTCTCGAGATTAATTTAATCTCACATGTTGACCTCTAGTTTAAAATATTGTAGATAATTTTGTTTGCACTCGTTGAGTATTGTAGACCACCATGAAGTACATCAATCCTGCGACTTCAAGAAGAAACTTTTCTTGGTGATTATAAATAACCTTGTTTGCTAACATTCTTAGTTTGTTTCAATAACCAATCTTGTCTCTATGATTAGAATTTTGGCTAAGAAAAACTTCTTCCACTTTAACAAACAAAGGCGTCTTCAAATTCGTTGAAGGTCCACTAGTGTTTGCATCAACATTCAAGAATTTTTTGATGTTTTTTTCCAGCTAGGATATACTCCAAAAAGTCGTGGAAATAAATAAAAATGTTAATAAACATCCCCTATGTTTTCTTGGTATAATATCCAAGCGAGTGTAAAACATTTTATGTCATCTTGTTACAAGCAACAATCTTAGGAAAGATCGTCATCTTGCTCCTCGGACTAGTTCCACTATCAAAGATAACTAGTGAAGGAACATTTAAGAGAATGTCCTTACAATCATTTATACTTCTATTACATTGGAATCAAATACCATGTTGGGGAATTGCTTGCCCCCAAGAAAAAAACCCCACCTTGTGATTCATAGCTTTAAAACCTCTAATTGCTGAGATGAGTATATACCTTGGCTGAGTAGAAGTCAAGCAACATGATGTCATTTTTCCATTTAAAGTTATGACCTTTTCATCAAACTATATTTCCAATAGTTAAACATTCATTTTGGAAGCACAAATACATGTTTGCTATTTGGGTGCTTTTCAAGGTAACCATATATGAAGTTGATCATCAAATACGTCTTTTCAGGTCCACGAGCTTGAGCAAGAATGCATCCATTGGGGTTTTCAACAACTAAGTTGTTGCATAGAAAGTTGAGTATCTCGATGTGATGAGGCTTTATATAAATCTTATGCAAATGAGAAGGAAAATGCTAGTTACTCATCTTTAGAGACTCTCAACTTAATAAAATTGCGCGTTTCTTAAAAATGAGTTTTCAGCAATTGGCATTTTATCATCCTTTGTGTAAAAGTTATATGAAAATCATTACATCGAGACTTAGCTCTATAGACAAATGAGCAAGAACAACAAGAGCAGTCTTAGTACCACTTGAAAGATGAATAGCAATTGGAAACATAGTTACATAGAGATAATGGAAGCCTGATGGAAACACAAAGTATCTTAGCCACAAGACAAGGAAAGCAACATGCTCAAGCTCATCTTTAGTGTTCATGAATGTATCCATCCATGCCACTAGTGTTACAAAACTGACTTTACCTTTCTGTTTAATCGTCTGTCATTCTATCTTTAGCTTCTCCCTGATAATCTCTCATGAGCTATCTAGAATAGCAAACCAGGTGAACCCAAAACAGATAAATCTAAAAGCAACATAACATCTTCAAGTGTTATGGTTGTATCACCTCAAGGAAAAATGAAGATTTTAGTATTGCAGGTCTCCATGGATATCTCATCCTGTGTAGTATAAAGAAGTTAAAGTAAATTATTGACTAATATCTACAAATGTATAAGAACATGAATCAATTGCGGCAAACCTTATTTGTCTTAAACTCACGCCTTATCAGATCATCAACAATCTTTTTAGAATTTCCTGAAACTGCTTCGTCTCCATCATGCATTGAATCAGATAAAACATTGTCTCCCCCTTGCAATGAAGTTAATGGTTCTGAAGGGGGAGTTGTGATGTTTGTCTAAAGTAAATTATTCACTAATATCTACGAATGTATAAGAACATGAATCAATTGCGGCAGACCTTATCTGTTTTAAACTCACGCCATATCAGATCATCAACAATCTTTTCAGAATTTCCTGAAACTGCTTCGTCTCCATCATGCACTGAATCTGATAAAACATTGTCTCCCCCTTGCAATGAAGTTAATGGTTATGAAGGGGGATTTGTGATGTTTGTCGCATCTGCAACATGGTTGACAGGAGATTCAGACGATGTGGAGAGGTTAGGTGCTAAGCGTACTTTCTTGGATGGATGACGAGTTGACAGTCTGGACCTGTAAGACTTGACAGATTGCAGGACCTTGATCTTTTTCAGAAGATTTAAATTCTGAGATCTTAACTTCTTAACACTCTCCGCAAATTCATGTCTTATGGAAGACAACTGCGACTTCACCCACAATTTTATGTCTTCTGCTTCATCATCATTATATGTTGCTTCATCATCATTATCTTCTGCTTCATCATCATCAACCAATTCAAACTTACGCTTCCTGCCTCTCGTGGAAGTACTCACTTTAGTTTTTGATAGAGTTCCCTTAGAAGAAGAAGTTGGCGAAAGTTTCCTTTTCCTGATAACTATATATTTCTTGTGTTCAGTTACATGCTCCTTTTCATTGACAAAAATGAGCGGTAGATCAGCATAGCCACCAGGCCATTTCTTTTTGGTTAAATTATGGCATTTGCTTATCTGTACAATCAAATAAAGAACCTTCTTTTCTCTCACTTCATCATCCCACTCTCCCCAACCATCCTCATTGGAGTTTACAAACAGCATCGGGGTAATAGTCAACTGAAGAAACATGAGACCAAATCAAAAAAGAAATGAGAGCACATGAAAGAAAAAGATACCACAACAATGTTTACAATTACTTACATCAGGAACACGTTCAAGGAGATGAACATCGTTGATAGTAAGATTGTTTTTCGGAATCCCAATTGAATGCCATTCCAAAAAGGTTCTCTCATCTACTAAACAAGGAATCTTGTCCAGTAGACCAGAAATGTTCCTATAAGCAAGAAATTGCAGGGCTAAAGGAAAACCATAAATAGCTATACTATGTTGTTGCATCTGATTTGTGAATTGTTGGATGGGATCTTCTAGCTTGAATCCAGGACGTAACCTTTTTCTCTTCGAATCAGCCATTGAGGGTTTATTTCTAACAGGCCTCATGATTTGAATAGTCTTCAAAAATGATTCTCTCCCCCATGGGAAAGCAAGGAATGAGTCAATGTCCTCTAACCTCTTAACATACTTGAATGTTGGACGATGAGTCTTGTTATTAGCAATAAGGACTCCGTCAACAATCAAAAGAAGTGCTAGGGGAGTTTTAAAAGGTCCTCAATCCCTTTTAAAGCTTGGAACTTAGAAAAAACATCGGCTAGTGTTGTATTCTTATCTTTCCCTATCAAAACATCCCAGTAATCATTCGTCCCATTGACATGTTTAGGGAAGAAGTCAGGTTCATACTCCTCCGGAAATTCACCACACGGCAAACCAGTTACAGAACCAAACTCAACTAAAGAGAATATAAGTGGCTGTCCACCAAAATTAGTCCACAGTTCGTATTTCTGTTTTGTAACCAACTGTCTACATAACAAAGCATGAACTAGTTTGCAAAAGATTAGACATTCGCTAACCCTTAAAACAAAGACAAAAACAAGAGTCGAAGATGGTTTCCATTTCCTTGGTACCTTTCAAAACGTCACATATTACAGTGAGAATGTCGAATCTGGAGAAGATATTGAGACGAGCATCAGGGTAACAATCCGTTGCGAAAAGCCTTGGATATATGCCAGCTGATAGATCATTGGATTAGTTTTGTCATTGTATTATTTGTATGGTTAACGTTGAATATATGTTCTTAAAAAAACAAAATGTGTTCCTAATATACTCGTTAGAAAGGGCTATTAGATGCACCCATAACAATCTAAAGTAGGCTAATATTAATTAAGGAAAAACCCAAATAAAACCTGAACTAATTTTTATTTAGACGTTTAATATCCAATTATTTTTGTTTGGAAGAAAAATACACGAAGTAGTAAAACTTTGCAATTTAATATCCAAAATATTAATTGTTGTTATTTTCACATCACATTTGACAACAAAAATAAAATTCCAATTTTACCCTTATCATCTCAAGTAACTATTAATTATTACATGATATGACATTAATATTATAATTTTGGATAAAAATTAAATTTATTAATATTTCATTTTATGGTGTCTCAACAGAAAATATTTTATTTTATTAATAACCTACAATACAACGTGGGTTTTAACCTAGTATATATAAAAATGGAAAAATAGAGAAAGACAACTTTCAAATTGTAGATGTTTAAAATGCATACTCGCTATAAGTTAACCATTTAATCATGAAGTCAACGAATAGTTAGGCATTTAATGACATTTTTAAATGTTGAAGATTTAAACGTCCTTAATTTAGAAGTCGAAGTTTTATTGATTAGTAACATCGTTTTTAAGACTTAAATACTTTTAAAATATAAATATAGCATTTAAAGCTTCACTCTTTGTTAAATTTCTCATGTTTTATTTTGTCAAAATTAAAGTACTCTAATGCTCTGTTTTTATTGGAATCATTTTGTATTGCTGAAGTATTATTTGTTGTTAAAATGGTCTCTTGAATTACTCTGCTTTAATATTGAAATATTATATTTATGCATTTCAAAAGCTTATTGTGTGCATTCATTTTTTGTCATGTTAATATATTATTACTAGTGATATTTAATCTAATCATATGATATTTAACTACTTGTAACATATGCAATTATGATGAACAGCTTCTCCAAACAATGGTTTCACGGCACAGCTCTCCTTGACACATTCGGACCTTCAACAGAAGGTCTTACATGTACGACATTCATGTGATGGACATATTCTTCATGCGCACTCTGGACCTCCGATAAGGTTTGCACCATTAATATATAAGAAACTGCTTTATTTTCTGGGACTTGAACTCTAAACCTAGGTGTAGAACTATTAATAAACTTTTGGTTAACTATTGAAACAAATGGACCTCCACTATATCTGCTTACTTTTTAGTTAAAAATTTAAATAAAAAATAAAAAATAATACTAACAAAAGAAAATAGAGTTAATCCCCTGTTTAACTCGAAAATGTATAGGATAATTGTAACTTTGTAAGTAAGTAAAATTAATCAGAACTAAATTTTTTTTCGAATAAGAGACCTATCGTACCAGCCATTAAAGATTTAATTAATACTCATGAAATTATGGGACATGAAAAATGACATACGAATATGATCACAAACTTTCTTTATACAGAATAACAGCTAGACATTTGCATGTCTGTTAACAACCTCCCCCTATATTATTTTCTTGATCAGAACCTATTTGGAATCATCGAAACTGAAATGAAAGATAACAAAGGTCCAAAACTACCACAAAGAATATATGTATGAATTGGAATATGGGATTGGTGGCCTATTTACTCTCCATTTCCGAGGCTCAAGCATTAATATATGAGAAATGATTTATGATATTTTAATTTTTGAACTTTATCTAAAATACTTTTTTAAACGGATGAAGTACGAATATTAAAACTGAATATAATTAAGTAGTATATGCTTAATTATACACTGCTGATATGATTATGATTAATGAACATATATTTTACGATGTAAATTGATTTACATGTAAAGAAGAAGAATATAAAAAAACCTATTAGGCGGATGAATGCTAAACATTTTATTAAATTCAGTTTCCTTAATTTGAAAATTTGTAATTGTACAAGTATAGTAAAGAAATGTAGAAATTTGTGATAATTATAAAACCCATGTGCCAACATATTGATCATTGGATTAGTTTTATCATTGTATTATTTGTATGGTTAACGTTGAATATATGTTCCTACAAAAATTAAAGGTGTTCCTAATATACTCGCTGGAAAGAGCTATTAGATGCCCCCATAACAATATAACATAGGTTCATATTAATTAAGGGAAAACACCACAAAAAACCTCCATTAATTTTTATTTCGACGTTTAATGCCTAATTATTTTCGGTTGGAAGAAAAATACACAAAATAATAAAACTTTGCAATTTAATATCCAAAATATTAAATGTTGTTATTTTCACACTCACATGTGACAACAAAAATGTTGTTAATATCTCAATTAACTATTAATTATTAGATGATAAGACATAAATTTTATAATTTTAAATAAATATTACTTTTATTAATATTTTATTTTATGGTGTCTAAAAATAAAATATTTTATTTTATTAATAACCTACGATACATCGTGGGTTTTAAGCTAGTATATATAAAAATGGAAAAATAGAAAAAGCCAACTTTCAAATTGTAGACGTTTAAATAGCATACTCGTCATAAGTTAACCATTTAATCATGATGTCAGTGAATAGTTAGGCATTTAATAACATTTTTAAAAAACTGAAGATTTAAACGTCCATAAATTAAAAGTCGAAGCTTTATTGATCAGTAACATCGTTTTTAAGACTGTAAATACTTTTCAAATACAAATATAGCATTTAAAGCTTCATTGTTTTTTAAATTTCTCATGTTTTATTTTGTCAAAATTAAAGTACTCTAATCCTCTGTTTTTATTGGAATCATTTTGTATTTTTGAAGTATTATTTGTTGTTAAAATAGTCTCTTGACTTACTCTACTTTAGTATAGAAATATTATATTTATGCATTTCAAAAGCTTATTGTCTGCATTCTCTTTTCTTGTCATGTTATTACATTATTACTTGTGATATTTAATCTAATCATATTATGATGATATTTAACTACTTGTAACATATGCAATTATGACGAACAACTTCTCCGAACAATGGTTTCACGGCACAGTTCTCTTTGACACACTCAGACCTTCAACAGAAGGTCATGCATGTACGACATCCATGTGAAGGACATGCTCTTCATGCGCACTCTGGACCTTCGATAAGGTTTGCACCATTAATATAAAAGAAACTGCTTTGTTTTTTAGGACTTGAACTCCAAACATAGGTGTAGAAGTATTAATAAACTTTTGGTTAACAATTAAAACAAATGGACTTCCACTATATCTGCTTACTTTTTAGTTAAAAATTTAAATAAAAAATAAAAAATAATACTAATAAAAGGAAATAGTGTTAATCCCCTGTTTAACTCGAAAATGTATAGGATGATTGTAACTTTGTAAGTTACTAACTAAAATTAATCAGAACCAAAACTTTTTTCGAATAAAAGACATATCTTACAAGCCATTAAAGATTTAATTAATATTAATGGAATTATGGGACAAGAGAAATGACATACGAATATGATCACTAATGTTTTTATACATAACAACAGCTAGACATTTGCATATCTGTTAACAACCTCCCCCTATATTATATTCTTGATTATAACTTATTTGGAATCATCAAAACTGAAATGAAAGATACCAAAGGTCCAAAACTACCACAGAGAATATATGTATGAATTGGAACATGGGATTGGTAGCCTATTTACTCTCCATTTCCGGGGACCAAGCATTAATATATGAGAAATGGTCTCTTATATTTTAATTTTTAGACTTTAACTAAAATATTTTTTTAAACGGATGAAGTACGAAAATTAAAATTGAATATAATTACCTAGTGTATGTTTAATTATACACTGCTGATATGATTATGATTAATGAACATATATATTACAACGTAAACTGATTTACATGTAAAGAAGAAAAATATAAAAAAACTTATTAGGCAGATGAATGCTAAACATTTTATTATATTAAGATTCCTTTATTTGAAAATTTTTAATGGTACAAGTATAGTAAAAAAATGTAGAAACTTGTGTTAATTATAAAACTGATGTGCCAGCTGATAGATCATTGGATTAGTTTTGTCATTGGATTATTTTTATGGTTAACGTTGAATTTATGTTCCGAAAAAAAATAAAATGTGTTCCTAATATACTCGTTGGAAAGAGCTATTAGATGCTCTCATAACAATATAATTTAGGTTCATATTAATTAAGGGATAAAACCCAAAACAAAACCTCAAATAATTTTTATTTGGACGTTTAATATCCAATTATTTTGTTTGGAAGAAAAATACACAAAGTAATAAAACTTTGTAATTTAATATCCAAAATATTAAATGTTGTTATTTTCAAACTTACATCTGACAACAAAAATAAAATTCAAATTTTATCCTTACCATCTCAATTAACAATTAATTATTAGATGATATGACATTAATTTTATAATTTTGGAAAAAATTAATTTTATTAATATTTTATTTTATGGTGTCTAAAAATAAAATATTTTCTTTTATTAATAACTTACGATACAACATGAATTTTAACCTAATATATATAAAAATGAAAAAAATAGAAAAAGCCAACTTTCAAATTTGTAGACGTTTAAATAGCATACTCGTCATAATTTAACCATTTAATCATGAAATAAGTGAATAGTTAGGCATTTAATGACATTTTTTAAAGTCGAAGCTTTATTGATTAGTAACATCGTTTTTAAGAATGTAAAACTTTTAAAATACAAATATAGCATTTAAAGCTTCATTGTTTGTTAAATTTCTCATGTTTTATTTTGCCAAAATTAAAGTACTCTAATTCTCTGTTTTTATTGGAATCATTTTGTATTTTTGACGTATTATTTGTTGTTAAAATGGTCTCTTGAATTACTCTGCTTTAGTATAGAATTATTATATTTATGCATTTTAAAAGCTTATTCTCAGCATTCTTTTTTTTTTGTCATGTTATTACATTATTACTTGTGATATTTAATCTAATCATATTATGATGATATTTAACTACTTGTAACATATGCAATTATGATGAACAAATTCTCCGAACAATGGTTTCACGGCACAACTCTCCTTGACACACTCGGACCTTCAACAGAAGGTCATGCATGTATGACATCCATGTGAAAGACATGCTCTTCATGCGCACTCTGAACCTCCGATAAGGTTTGCACCATTAATATAAAGGAAACTGTTTTGTTTTATGGGACTTGAACTCCAAACATAGGTGTAGAAGTATTAATAAACTTTTGGTTAACAATTGAAACAAATGGACTTCCACTATATCTGCTTACTTTTTAGTTAAAATTTTAAATAAAAATAAAAAATAATACTAATAAAACGAAATAGTGTTAATCCCCTCTTTAACTTGAAAATGTATAGGATGATTGTAACTTTGTAAGTTACTAACTAAAATTAATCAGAACCAAAACTTTTTTCGAATAAGAGACCTATCTTACAAACCATTAAAGATTTAATTAATATTAATGGAATTATGAGACAAGAAAAATGACATACGAATATGATCACTAATTTTTTATACATAATAACAGCCAGACATTTGCATATCTGTTAACAACCTCCCCCTATATTATATTCTTGATTATAACCTATTTGGAATCATCAAAACTGAAATGAAAGATACCAAAGGTTCAAAACTACCACAGAAAAATATACGTATGAATTGGAACATTGGATTGGTAGTCTATTTACTCTCCATTTCCGGGGACCAAGCATTAATATATGAGAAATGGTCTCTGATATTTTAATTTTTGGACTTTATCTAAAACATTTTTTTAAGCGGATGAAGTACGAAAATTAAAACTCAATATAATTACCTAGTGTATGCTTAATTATACACTGCTGATATGATTATGATTAATGAACATATATATTACAACGTAAACTGATTTACATGTAAAGAAGAAAAATATAAAAAAACTTATTAGGCAGATGAATGCTAAACATTTTATTATATTAAGATTCCTTTATTTGAAAATTTGTAATGGTACAAGTATATTAGAAAAATGTAGAAACTTGTGTTAATCTAATCATATTATGATGATATTTAACTACTTGTAACATATGCAATTATGATGAACAAATTCTCCGAACAATGGTTTCACGGCACAGCTCTCCTTGACACACTTGGACCTTCAACAGAAGGTCATGCATGTATGACATCCATGTGAAGGACATGCTCTTCATGCGCACTCTGAACCTCCGATAAGGTTTGCACCATTAATATAAAAGAATCTGCTTTGTTTTATGGGACTTGAACTCCAAACATAGGTGTAGAAGTATTAATAAGTTAGAGTCCTTCAAGAACTATATTTTATATGGATATAACAACACCTATATTTAGACGTATTGACCGGTATCAAAGGCATGTGTGATATAATGTTTAGATTCAAAACGGATAATTAAATTTTAAAACTCAAACCATCCTTAGAAAACGAATACCATCATTAGAATTAAATATTTTTATAATTTGTAATAACCCAAAATGTTTTTATAGTTTTTATCGCCCAGCAAAGAATATACTCATGTTCCAAACCTTGCGATAATCATGATTGGATAAGAACTGTGTACACTGTTCAGTTGCTGTAACATGGATTTTTCCTATAAATACAAAATTTTAGAATCGTTACAATAGCGGATGAATTGTTAAAATCCAATAATCTGTGATAATATTTGATGTACCTTCAAAGAGCTCCAATTTAGCAAATCTGATTATGATGATTTTAACATCATTAACACAATTTGCACAGCGGTTTATAAATCTATTAATACAGAAGTTTGGCAATTGACATGATATACGTAACCCACTGCATCAAGGAATTCATCAAGTTAGTATGGTGCTATGTTTTACAGAAAAGTAAAGAGAAACAAATTGTTATATTATCAAAATCTGTAAATAAAATAAAGAATTACCTTTTGTCTTCTATCTGGAAATAAAAACGATGATTAAAGCCAAGCGAATCAAACGCTCTTAAATCGATAGTACGAACAAGCCTCCCAATCAGATCTATAAATTTGAATAGATACGACTTAATAAACAATTTTAAAAATAATCTATAACAAAGGTAAAACATATCACTTACCCACACAGTAATTAGGATCTAGGAGACCTTGGTTGACGTCACGAAACTTGACAGAAGTGAAACAATTACTTTATAAGAAGGACCTTATTAAAGTAACTGAACTAAGGGCATTCGAACGTATGAAAAAATTGTGCCTAGCTGGTCTAAAACATCCTCGTACAATATCGACATTAAACTCTGATAAGAGAATGCAATGTCCTTCTATGAGGATAGATGAGAATCATCGAGCCATGTCTACATGAATTAGGGCATGTATCTTTCGATGTTGTTTAAGATTTTAAAATCAGGTTGAATCCTTATAGCATAACAAATTTACGATAATTAATAATTGTTACCTTTGAATATGCAAAGATAAATTCCACCACCCTATCGCGTAACGCCTTGCATACGAACCTTCGAACAATTTTGACTTTAATTTTCTTTGTAATCATGTCGGGCTTTAGATCCTCAAGATCGTCACAAATTTCCACTGCGTCCGACTCTTTAGAAAAATTGTCATCATCTTCTCCCCCTTCCGACTCTGAATCAGTGGCAACTAAGCACACGAAATCATCGTAAACGACACGTAAAAACATATTATTTATGATATTTAAGATTAAAATTAGTACTATCATTGTATTAGCCAAACCGTCATTTATCAATAACAAACACTTCACCTCTTTTGCGCTTACTTTCTCTTATAGTTTTCAAAATCTGCATCCTGTTCAGCCTTGCCAAACCGCTTGGAGTTATTGGTGCCATCAAAATCTTGTAATAATACACAACACATAATTCAGTTTGTATAAACAAATATATATACATGTACATCCTTACTGGTGATTGATAACTTTTCAGTATTGTATATTACAGCAAGCAATATATCGAATCAAATTAAAAACACGGACCAGTTAACAACTTGTTGTCTCACGAAGATAATAAAACAATCAATATCCTTAGACCCAAACCACGTTCCGATTGAATATTCTTTGTTACAAGTCAGGAAACATATATATATATTAGTCCGATATATTAGAATATGACATAATAATCAATCAAGATTATACCCAAATATTTGCTAGGTTCTATCCTAACATTTTTTTATACATAAAATTACAACAAAAGGCAATATTACATTTACTCGTGCTAAATGAAAATAGAAGAAACCCAAACTATTTGACATTCTTTTGTACGTGGTGATAACCAAAATATATCTTTACGATCAAAGAATATTTTTCATATACAAAATATATTCAAATATTGGATACTATTAATCAAATTTCTATATTTGTTTTGAATAAAAAGGTTATATTTATAATTTACCTTTATTTTTTTTAGTGTTTGTAGATTATTATTATTTTTAACTATATATGTTTATATAGTAGGTCATAAAAAACCACGTGTTTCTTTTCGCGATTTTCATAAAGTTAAATGAATATGTTCAAATCTGCACATTTTTTGGACCATCAAAATAATGGTCCAATTTCCACCATCCAAGCACGGCCACAATAACACCACCACCAAGGCTGTGATAATTCTGACTGAAATCAAGAGCTTGTTTTCCCGAAGCCAAGCATTCCAACACACAGTTGCTACATATAAAAAAAGAAAAATTGAGTTTGATTATATTTATAAAATAATCTCACATTTTGTTCTTGAGTTTGAAACAAATCCTTAAATCATTGACAACGTTTTGTGTACGCCTAGTATTCTCCACCTCTCCTACATCATGAATCGCCCCAACCAAGTCTAGAATACAGTTTTTTTTAAAACAAAACATCACTAAATATGATTGAAATTTATTCATATCGATTAGTTGATTTTCGAAGAACATAAGTTAACACAAAATAAAAAGGGTCTTACCGATTAGAACCGACGTATCGATCTCATCATCGATAATCGAAGAGAAATATGTCAAAGCGTAATGAGGATTCGCAACCACAGCAGTTGTCTTCCTAACAACGGTGTCTTTGAAGAAACAAATTTTAAACTTATGAGATGTTACCCTAACGGGATTCAAGTTCGGATAAACTCCAAAACGCATGATGGTTATCCAATCGCCAGCATCAATAAATTTATTATAGTAGTCGGCAAATTCTTTTTCGATCATAGCGTCAACCATCACACCCTAGGAAGTACACATGCAACAATTGTTCAATACAGTTCTGAAAATAAAAGATCTAGACAAAGAATACACGATAATTCAATTAGCTTACATGTTCGTCTGCCAAAACCAAGCCGACTATCTTAGACAAAGCATTGAGATGAACCACTAAGGACCTCACAACCCTGAGACGGACATACCATCCGGTTATGGAGGGATTTATCAACTCAAAATCGTGAAAGAACTTCATTGTTTTCCGGCGGTAAACTTGCGGAGAGAACTTTAGGGTAAACACTTTTTTTTGCCTTCTTTTAATTTCTTTGAAGACGATAATCAAGTCGGTTATATATATATATATATATAAAGTAATGATGATAAGGCAAGCGTATTAGTTACGTCGGTTCCCCAAAAAAATTCATGATGGTTCACGTCCAATCGTAATATACGGAAACTGACAATATCTATAGTGAGAGAATTTGAAATGATATCTATAATCAGTAATTAATATCCTAAAAATATTCTAAATAATATAATAATTATTGCGTTTAAATACTGTTTATTAAAGTGATAATGACTGTCCGCATATAATCATTAAAAAAATACAAAAGCAGACATGCATATCAGAATACTGTCATTTGTGTATTACAAATCTTCGGTTTTACAAATCTATATAATTTATTTCTTAATAATTGAGAATAACGTTAATTAAAATAAGTAAACTTTTCCGAGTAATTTGTTTATTCTGTTAAAACGTAATGTATTTTAGAATTTAAATCAGAACATTAATAGAGAGCAAAACAATAAATATTATAAAAGGCCAAATTGTCTGAAAAGACTAAGCAAGATATTTTTAAAAGAAAAACAATAATAAAAGGAGAACTGAACGCCAGGATTAAGTAAGCTTCTCGAGTTTGGGCTTCTTTCTTGTAAACACCTTTTTACCCGTGTCCGGTTTCGGTTTCAAGTCATCAAAGACCCTTTTATCTGTAGAAAGACTGACATCCACAGTGGACGACTCTATCATCTCAATGTTCGACTTGATGATATCACATACACTATTACTCACAACGATCATCTCCTACGAATCCAAAGAACATAAAATATTAACAAAAGAAAGAAGGCATAACATTAATAACAATTTAAAAGAATATGAAAATAAAAGAGAACCTTTGCGAATTTTTCAACCATATATGTTTTTCCCAAAATTTCTCGACAACATACGCAGCCTTCATGCTGTTCAAATTATCAGCACCAATGGATATCTTGAATAACATGGATTTTTCCCATTAAATCAGCAAGAACGTCGGATAAAATAGAAGGGTCCGACTGCTCGAACAAATAGAATAATTTGTATATCAGCAAGTTTTTTTTAGTCTTTATTGCCCAATTTATAAGTTTTCAGAAATTTAAAAACATGAAAACAATGAAAACTCCTCTACGTACCTCTGGAACTTCGGCAAACAGCATAGCAGTCGTTTTACCAATAAGACGTTGAGCCAACCCATCAAAGATGAGCAATTTAACCTCAGGCGAAGCTCCATAAGAAGCACGCAGAATGAGCTTATACCTATATAGATTGAGAGACAACGTTATTTACAAAAAATGAAGCTAAAACATTGCTGATGAACAAACCATCTAATTATGATATTTAAAGCGCATACGAACCTATAATTAACGTTAGTAACGTCACAATCGCATACACCACAACTGTAGATAGGACTAGCGTCGCCATGAGAACCCTGTGGATACGGCTGAACCTTCTTACCACATACTTTGTATGCAATATAGTACCATTTAGGCATAGCCTCGACGAAACAGATTCTGGCTATTGTGACACATGTGGACACCTAATCAAGGTAGAACATAAATACAGGCTTGATTACGTCAAGTATCATTCCAAATGAAACATAAACGTAAACATGTAATAAGACACTTACATCACATGCATACACAATATCATCAACAGATTTATTTTTGTTCAGTTGAAAGAACTTCTCGTATAGAGTAACCGCAGCCTGTTCGTTTTAACTTCACAGTCTACATGGATCAAATCCTCACGTCCAGGCGGTAACCTATAAAACAGAACAAATAACATAACTTGTGATGTATAACGTGTACTAACAACATGAAACTAACATATTAGAGAATAAGAAAGGAACATATACATCTGAATTTTTGGACTTAAGGAATAGAAGGATTGAAGAGGATATCCGTTGAACCGAATGAATTAGATATACTGATAGCACCTAGAAAAAAAGAGAAAGATGACAATATTTCCAAATAACTTGATATACTTTATAATTTTGATGATTCTACCTCTCCACTCTTTGATGCACGCAAATCTAACGACACACACAATAACTGCCATTGTTATTCTTAAAATATGAAGAGAAATTTGTTGCAAAATCACCCCATATAGTACACGCCAATCGCTATCCACTTTTTATTATAAAAAAACAAAATAACATAAGAAAGAAGAATTTTTATTAAAATCATAAAGGGAACGTGAATGCAAACCCAAAATGTTTTACCCCAAATCCTGTAATTCGAAACTCAATTTAACAGTATCTTTGCCTTTCGCTTTAACGCTATTGACTTCCCACACATCAACGATTTGTCCAAGTACATCTAGCAACACAAATAAAGAAAAACTTTAGAAAATAACTATAGTTTAGCGAAATTAGAAAAATAAATTTTATAATACAAACCAATCAATATCTGCCTGTCTAATGTCCGAGACAAAATTTCAGCAAAATTGAGAGGGAAAATTGTCACAGGGTTTCACCGTAGTAGTTCTATAGAAGACTATTTTGAAACCTAAACTACTCGTCTTATAGTCACCGTCATAATCAACAAAACTGAAAGTGTCGATAATTCTACTTTCACCATTAACAAGCTGGTGCTGAAACCTCTTAACCAATCCCTCTTCGATGGACGCATGGATTCTTGTTCCCTAATGATGCAAATATTGAATAAATTACAATAAAAAAACACCATGAACATTATAACGACAAATAATTTAAAAGAAAAAATACAACAATACCTCTCCATCCACCAGAACCATCTCTATAGATTTAAACAATCTCCAAAGCCTAACCACGCGTTTTTTAATCTTGTATTGTTCTAGAGCAGGATTAATCTCCCTCAGATAAACAAAAGAATTCAGAAGAGTAGACGCCATGATCAATATAACAATAAGTATGGAAGATTTTTAGAATGTATGAGTATTTCGATAATTGATTAAACAATCTCTATATATAGTATCGAGCTAACCAACTACATAATATTATACTAAGATTTGTATTTATTGAGAATGTATAATATCTATATCTTAATGTTAATATATTAAAAAAAAAATGATAAAAGGAAAACTATATGAACGATTAACATTTTTATGCACTAATATAATTCAGGAAAATATAAATAACTCTCGTAAAAAGGTAAAAATGAAAATTTCTGAATATTTGGAAATATATGGAAGATAATAACGTATAATATATGGAAGATAAGAACGTAATTAACTGTACCACATTCGTAAGAGAGATTTAATATTATCATATGGCAAATCGACATGGAATTTTAACTTATTACATTAGATTTTCTGCATTTTGATTGGGGAGATGAAGCTATCGAAAGGAATTTATAAAATTTCTAAATCTCGAAAGGTTTATTTTCTGTTAAACGTATTAATATTTATAAATGTATTTAAAAAGTTCATTAAAATATATATCTAACAGAATATTAAATCTGCATGGGGCAGTTCTATCGATTGTATTCAATAGGTCTAATTGTTCATAGTTTGTTAAAAAGTTTCACGATGAAAAGGATATAATTGTAAGCAGCATTGTTATCAATAAAAAGTAAGAGATCATGAATGCTAACGTAACACAGGATAGAGATTTCAAAGATGTAAACGCAAATATAATAAAACCAAGCATGCTGTTATAGTAAACCTAATTCCTAAGGGAAAACACGTGTTATCACCACGGAAACTCGTCTTCAGCCTTGGCAAAAAATGGACTCGACCCGACTAACTTCGGCACATGGAGAGTTCAATAAAACTGTTGTACAATCGTGCACCGTCGTGGCTCGCTAATCCTCTACAAAATAGGACATAATATTTTTGGGATACATACACAAATTTTTATAGTATATACAAAATAATAATTGGATATATATAAGAATACCTTGATCCACTTCCAACTTCGCAAATCTCATTACACATATTATGATCTTGTCAACACAGTGCCGCCAATTGTCAAAGAAGTCGTTTGCATATGCTTTGGGAAGACGGCATGTCAATTTATCACCCCTGAAGGAAATATTACATCTTAAACAGCCTGTTTCTATAACGAAGCAACTAAAAAAAAATGAACAACGTACTGAACGTTTTCATATAAAAAAAAATCTCATTCCACTCATTGTCAGGAGGTCCCTCATCATTCTGATTTCTTACGGCCACGACTCTCCCAATCAGATCTGTATATAGATTTTTTCAGTTAGATACAAAAATTTTAAAATTTCCTTCGATGATATTTGTAAATGAGTTCGGTACGGTATGTCTTTGTACCGACGCATATATTTGTGTCTAGAGAACCGCTTTTAATATCTTCAAAAGAGGCAAAAGTGAAGAAATTGTCGCTACTCATAGATGGGATGTATCATAAAACGATGACCAGTAGGCCTAAAAGTTCCAACCACGCGGCTGAGAGAGAAACTCGACAAACTTATCCATGCTCCTTCCATAAGTCTCATCGAGAAGATGTCTCCAAATTCAATACTCATAACGGCAAGTATTTTTTGACCCTACATATATATCATTATTAAAGAAAATTTTCTAAAAGCATGAGATATATAAGATTTACATTACCTTGTCATCAACTAATATCAAATTCAGCGTCTTCTGTCCAGAGATAGAAGAGGTGAACTTTCTTAAAATTTTTACTTTAATTTCCACTCATGAACATAAGGATTTAGAGAAGAAACATCACTCCCTCTTACCAATTTTCTTTATAAGAGCATGGTAAATTAGATGAGCCATCGCAGGAGAGAAGTCAAAGATGACGTTTTAAAAATAAAACCTTGAGAAATAAGCGAACGTCTTTCTCTCTCTCTATATATATATATATAGTTTATTTGAAGAGTTATCGAAAATGTAAAATTAACTTTATTATAGATTTTCGGTATTAGTGATAAAGGTAAATATCTATAATCATTATCAATAAGTTTAATATTTAACATTTTGGTCTTAAATATATAGAATATGAATACTTTCAACTAGACAGACATAATAGACATAATAATAAGAAATAAATAATGAACATTATGTTTTATATGTCGATCGTAGATTAAACCGAGTACAACATCGTGGCGATTACGATAATAATAAGATTAAACCGATTACAACATGGTGGCATTTACGATAAAAACCGTTCCAAGTTAATATGCAAGGATCTTCAGGATAATAGCGTTTTCGATAACTTGGTATAGAGTCATATTATTTTAGTGCATATTCACGGCCAATCCAAATTTTTGTAGAAGTCAAATTATCGTGTAAGCACATGAGATAACATTATTTTGCTTGAACACAAACATCATACTCGTATGAGATAGAAGTCATTGTTTATGATATAGCAAATTTATTAAATATCGAACGATTGACAACATCGTATAGGTCTGAGGTATAACTAGCTTGACAGGATTCTTGTGAATCAATAGGCACAAGTGCGGGAACTTGCTCTGAAACAAGGTCCCCAATCAGTCAACTTCATCCTTAGAACCTTACCACCAACTCTTTTCACAGCTTTTTTACCTTTCTCTTTCCACTCCGAAGTGAGAATGCTCCTAGCTTTGGAGAATGGTTTCGAGGTTCCCTTACACTGCACCTTATACTCGATGGTGTCTTCTACACGCTGCAGTGGTATCAAGATTACATGAGCATCTTTTGTGTCTCCATCCAGGACTTCCTCGACATCACTCAACTCATTGCAATCCTTTGCACATTAAGCACCAGGCTCATCATTTGTGTTTACAGAAAATGCATGATCTTCAATGGTGGGATTTTTCCATATCCCTTTTATGTCAAACTCCAAAGCATAGTCCCCAATCTGTAGGTTGATTGTGCTTCTTCTTACATCAATTATAGCTCCAACAGTGTTTAGGAATGGCCTACCAAAAATAAGAGGATCATGTGGTTCCTTATCAAGTTCAAGGACAACAAAATTAGTGGAAATATAGAAATTTCCAACTTAGCATGCACATTCTCCGCCAAACCCATTGGAAATCGCACAGAGCGATCTGCTAGAATCAAAGAGATCCTTGACGGCTTGAAATTGGTGATGCCTACGCAATTTGACACAGAAAGAGGCATCAAATTAACTCAGCTCCCAAATCACAAAGACATCTCTCAAACACAGACTTTCCAATCCGGCAAGGTAAAACAAAACTCTCTCGATCACCGAGTTTCTCGGGAATAGTAGCTGGAGGGATGGCACTACAAGTGCTGACCATCTCTTTCCCTGCTAACATTTCTACTACATTAGTGAGCTGAGCTTTCTTCTGTTGTCTCTGAGACTCCACTAGTTGAGCGTACTCTTCTCCTTTGGAAATCAGTTTAACCCCTTCCTCAATGCTCGTCTTGTTGGACAAAATATCTTTCAAGTAACTTCTGTAGCTTGGAACATGAAGAACCAATTGTAAGAAAGGGAGTCTAACATAAAATTGTTTCATGATCTCATCAAAACGTGCATACTCATTCTGCCTCTGAATCTGTCTCTCGCAGCCTGGAAATGGCAACTTACGAACATAAGGTGGCGGCTCCACAGATAAAGGTTCATCATCCTCTACAATCTTGTCCTCCACAAGTGTCTCAACAACAACAACATTAGTTTCCACCTGTTTGGCGACAAGAATCTCTCTAAGCTCTTCCTGGATCATAATAGCATAACATTGTTCTTTTCCAGAATGAGCACCAGCTGGTCTCATAGAGGCGGAAACAATCTGTGAGACTTGATTCTCAAGAGTCTTGACATGTGAGGATAGCGTTGCGAACTTTCCATTGAGATCATTGTACATGCTATCCACCTTTACATTGATGTCAGCAACATTCTTTTTCTGATCATTAAGAACCTTCTGCATCATCAATTTCTCTCATTATCTCCAGATGAAGACGCATGACCAGTACCTGCTGGAGGTTGGAATTGTCCCTGATAGTTCCCTTTATTCTGAAAACCGTAGGGCTGAAATTTGTAACCTTGTGAGCCAGCCTGAGTTGCATACACCTGATCCTGAGGATTTTCAACATTAGTACTCCTGTAAGAAAGGTTGGGATGGTTCCTGGAGTTCAGGTTGAACCCTCTGTTCTGATAGTTCCCATACCCATTCACAAAGTTCATCTCTGCCTGTAGATCTTCAAAACCATCTCCGCTGAACTCTTGATGCACCATACCTTTGCTGGAATCCTCACAAAAATTGACAGATTTTTTATCTCTCCTCAGAAGTTGCTCAACCTTAGCTGACAGTTCAGCAAGCTGTTTGGATTCTCCTCCTCCACCTCTATTCGACCTGTCATAGTCAACATTGTGGTTGCTGTTGCTAGCTGCAAGGTTCTCAATTAGCTCTGTAGCCTCAGTTTCAGTCTTGGTCATGAATTCCTCATTGCTAGCAGTGTCTAATGCCATCTTGTAGGCCTTGTCAACTCCCCGATAGAAAGTGCTGATCAATGTAGCCCGTGGAAATCCATGATGAGGACACTCCCTGTAGTAGTCCTTAAACCTCTCCCAAGCTTCATGGAATGACTATGTGCCTCTCTGTTGGAAGCTACTGATCTTATTCCTCAGAATAGCTGTCCGACACTGTGTAAAATACTGTCCCAAAAATGCAACTTTGTAGTCTTCTTAATTTCTCAGATTGGCAGGATCCAGCGACTTAAACCAGCGGTGAGCTTTGTCTGCCAAAGAGAATATAAACAATCTGCATTTGATAAGATCATTTGGCACTCCATTCATTCTCGTTGTCCCACAAATATCTTTAAGATTATCCAAGTGATAGACAGGATTCTCAGAGGAATGACCGTAAAACTGATTCTGCTTCACAAGAGCCAACAACACAATCTTGATCTCAAAATCATTCATGTTGATAGGGACCTGTTGGTTCCTGTCTCTGAAAAATTCAATATTGGGAGCATCATGATCTCTTAGAGTTTGTTGAGCATGCGCATGCCTAGTATTCAACGCGGCTAAACGAGCAGCATTAGCAGCAGCTAAACAGGCAGCGTTGGCAGCTGGTGCATGGGCAGCGTTTCCACCATCAGCAGGAAGATTTGCTTCAGGAGGTGGTGGATCCTGAAACACTCCATGATGTTCTTCTTCAAATGGGTGTCCATCATCATTCACAAAATTTCTAGCAGCGTCACGGGCAGCCATCTCAGCTTCTCTCTGAAACGCTAACTGCTTCTTTTTCTTGTTCTCTCTTTCAAACCTTCCGATATCTTTGTGGTAGTGTACTAGATGTGATGAGCCTTTGCTACGGGTCATACACCTGAAAACACCAAAGAAAATACGGAAATGAATATCAGTAACAGTAAATAAAAATGTTTTAGACTAGAAACTAATCCTAAATCCTTAGGTAACACAATTGGTCCCCGGCAACGGCGCCAACTTGATTGCTGGAGTAATTACCCAAAATATCTAACCGTTAAGTAGAATATTCGAGGTCGATCCTCAAAGACCAAAGATACTCTAAGGATTTCCGAGACTTGTTCTTAGCTAAAGCGAAACTACAAGAAAACAGGTCATTTGCGAGGGACAAAACCGTAGCTAATCCCTCGCAAATCGCTATTAGCGAGGAAATTGCGACGAACAACACTTCCTCGCAAAACGCGCATCGCAAATCAGAAACAGCCGCAATTCCCTCGCAAAATTTGCGACGGAATAATTGTCTTGCTAAACTCTCGCAATTTGCAAGGGATATTAAATGTCGCAAATTCACTGCAAATGAGCTGTCTCGCTAATTCCTCGCAAAATTTGCGAGGGATTTGCAATGAATATTTCTGTAGCAAACCTGCGAGGGAGTTGCAAGTTCCAGCGTTCGTAGTAGCAAATCCCTCGCAATGTTTGCGATGGACTTGCTAGGTTTTTGCAACGTTCTTAATTATTAGATTAACGTGAGTACTGTTCTGTTTAGCTTAATCAAATCTTAATTTTTGGTTAATCTTAGGTTAATCTAATCTTAATGTTTGGTATTAGCACTGAATTAGAAACTTAATTGATAGCCTAAACACATATTATTAATACTGAAACTTTGGTGTTCAAATAAAATAAGAAAGCTTACAAAATAAATATAACAAGTTTTAGGTTTAGATGAGAGAAATAAAATAGAGTGTTGCAAATTTTTTAGAAAGCAAGAGATGGAGAGGATCCAGTGTTATTTGCCTCAGTCTCAACTGCCTCCTCAGCTCTAATTGGTTCAGCTTCAACAACAACAGTTCCTGTGGCATTTCACTACAAGAAAACAACCGTTTTGCAATGGAAGAATATGTAGGTAATCCCTCGCAAAACGTCATTCGCAAGGGAATTGCAAAGACAGACTATTCGTCGCAATACGCTTCTCGCAAATCGGGATACGTTGCTAATCCGTCGCAACGCTTGCGACGAAAACTTTTCATTGCAAATTGTGCAAGGAAGAATCTTCGTCGCAAACGCCTCGTATTTTGCGACGAACATATTACTTGCAATAGCATTGCTAATTATTGTGTCGTACATCCGTCGCAAATATTGCGAGGCATTTGCGACATTGCTTTTGTTGCGACGGACATATTACTTGCAATGTCATTGCTAATTATAGTGTCGTACGTCCGTCGCAAATATTGCGAGGCATTTGCTAGGTTTTTGTTTTCTATTGTAATCTCGTAGCATGTGTTTGCAACGAATATGCAAGACCAAGCTGAACTGTTACAGTCTGTTTCTCTTATTTGGTAATTTGATTTTGTTGAGAAAACAATTCAAAAGCTGAGAAGAAATTGAACTGGAATTGAAATTGAAATTGAAAATTCAAATGTTGGATACAAAAACTGAAATTCAAAAGTCTTAGAAAGTTGGTTACAAGGAAACAAGTTAAGAAAGAGTGACATTGTTTAAAAGGACTTAGATAAAGAGGCGGTTGAGGTTGCGGTACCATTACCGGGGTTGTCTCCCATGTTTTCTCCCGTCAAAGGTGTCACCGGTGTAGTCTGAGGAGTGCTAACTCGGTTAGCTTCTGTGTTGGTGGCCCTTGACTCGTTTTCAGACTCAAACATTGCAGCAAACACAAGATCTTTCTTGGCAAGGTACTCAAAGACTTGGTGCATCTTCTCGGCACTCTTTTGTAGTTGTGTCGCCTGAGCTTGAAGAGCTGCTTCAGCGTGTGCAAGCTTCTCCGCAAGTAGAACATGATCTTCAGCTGGAGGTGGAGGACCGCTATGGGCAGAGGCTGCTTCTTGCTGCAAAGAACCAACACCATAAATTCTATTTTTCTTTCTCGGAGCAACCTGCCAACAAAACAATCCATGTGTAAGCTTTGATTCAAAACTAACAATCTTTAAATCGATGGAGCATTACAACAAGTAAACTGCTAAGCATACATCCTAACTATTTGCATCATCATCATCAAAATCAGCCAATTAAATATGAAGGGCAATAAAAATCTGTGAACTAACTAGCAATAATAATCTATATATGCAAGTCAGGTCAACACAGCTACTTACACTAGTTTTCAGACACAACAAAGACTCAAAGAACAACTGTTTTTCAGACACAACTAGCAATAACAATCTCTATATGCGAGACAGAAGAACACAACTACTTACAACTATTTTCAGACACAACAAGACTCAAAGCTCAAGCTGTTTTTCCAGAAACAAAACAAGACTCAAAGAACAGCAACAATAGTTATTCCAGCCAGACAACAAAGACTCAAAGAACAGCCATAATCTTAACTTTAAATTTTACCTCTGTGTAGATCTTGTTCTTTGTATGAATCGACAGCCCACCAGACCCACTACTTTCATTCTCCCCAGCACAAAGCTCAGATTCCAGCTCTTGTATCCTTGATGAGACTTCCTTGTATATGGACTCCGACTTTCCATCAGTAAAAGAACCATCAGGCTTTCTATGAGTCTCCTCTACGACTTGAAGGAAATCAGGAGTTAGTTCACCGGTTTTTTCAGACTGCAAAAGAGAGTTCAGAGTTAATCAGTCAACATTAGTGGACATAAGTTCATTGTCTGAAAAAGTAACTGAAACAACTTACATGTTTCCGGGCACGAGCTTTAAAAGATGTTTGCCCTGAGCGGTGTTTAGATATGCCGGTACCATCAGGATCATGATACCTCGCTTTACGACTGTTGATACTCTTTGCTTCTGATTTGGGATCGAGCCAAAACTTAACAAGTGCAGCCCATACCTCAGGATCTATCCACTTCGGCTTTGCATCATCACCTATTTCCCTCCACTTTCCCTTCCAGCGACACACTTGATCACACATCCTAGACTTCAGCTTGCTATCAAACTCACTTCTAACTCTTGCATTTATAGATCTGCCCCAGTTGTATGTTTGCTTAAAAAAAAAGAAAATTACTTAGACTGTGTCAAAGCAAGACAAAGAGAAAAGACACAAATGACTAGTGACTTACCGCAAAGGTTTCAAACCATCTGTCTATCACTTTACTAGGGGTCTGTGTCCAATTGGCATGAGGCTCTTTGAAATCTTTTTCAAAAATGCTGCGAACTGTGGCAGCCACTTCCCCATCTTCGCCAAACCTAGAAAGAAATCAACAATACAATTAGCATATAAAAGTTCTTGAGGTTCACAGCTTTAATTGAAGGTTAGAGAAACTTGAGCATTCTAAGTGTTTTAGTATTCTAAGTAAATCTGCAGTTTAGAAAAACCTCTTTATCAACTTATACAAAAACGACTACCTTTCTCAAAACAATAAGATGAGTATTTATAGCTTTACATCTACAATAATATTTTACAGCCCTAGTTGTAACATTGAGTTTAACAAGCATTCAACAAACAAGCATAACAATCATTTACTGACAGAGACAGACAAAACTAACATCTGACCAAGCATTCAACAAACTTAACTAGCTCAACAAACAAGTTTAAACTTAACTAGTTTAACAAGCATTTACTAAAAATAGAAGTTAATATCTTACCAAAGAGTGCCTGGAGGACGCTTTGGATGCAGTTTTTTTAAATGCTCACGAACAGGACTAACGAGTAACTCATCCAAGGTTAGATTGTTGAGCCGTGAAGATGGTGGCTGAGACGTTTGATTGGCCGGTGAAGAATGTGAACCACTGGCTGGTGTAGAAGGAGATCCTGTGGCTGGTGACGACGGAGAACCACTGAAAAGAGCAGGTGAACCGGTGGATTGAGCAGGCGAACCGGTGGATTGAGCAGGCGAACCGGTGGACATAGCAGGCGAACCGGAGTGTCGACGGGAATGGCGAGGGTGGGCTTGGCGATTATCTTGGACCGCCGATGTGTTACCTGGAGAAGTAGCATCACCACCCACAGGATTTGAACCACTTGTCTGAGAGAGCCATCGGGTATAATCGTTTCCCCCAAACATCTTCAACGAAAACATAAATCGGATTAGACAAAGAAAACAACAAATCGAAATACACATTCAGACAAGAACCTATAAACCAAAGAAGAAGGATTTGAACCAAAGAAGCTATTACCTTTCAAATCTTTCGATTGGGTTGAGAAAAATGTCGATTGAGTGGAGAAACCTCAGATCTATGTTGAAAGCGTTTGGATTCGCAAGAGAATAGAAGGGATTCGTCGGAGAAGAGAAGGAGAGATTAGGGTTTCGTTAGGAAACGGCTGCGATTGGGGTTTGAGCAAGGAGGAGAGAACCAGGGTTTCGATGATAAAGGAGGGGAGAAGAGATTGGATCCACCGGAGAAGCGTTTGGATTCGCCGGAGAAGGGAAGGGAAGGCGCAGAGAAGAGAAGGAGAGATTAGGGCTGCGATTTGGGTTTGAGCAAGGAGGAGAGAACCAGGGTTTCGATGATAAAGGAGGGGAGAAGAGATTGGATCCACCGGAGAAGCGTTTGGATTCGCCGGAGAAGAGAAGGGAAGACGCGGGGGAGAGAAGGAGAGATTAGGGTTTCTGGAGGAAACGGCTGCGAATAGGGTTTGAGCAGAGCTCAAATTAGGTCTGTTGTATATATATATATTTATTTCCTCGCAATTCCATCGTTGACTTTGCGACGGAAATGCTATGGTTTACTTAACCTATTTATTAATTCTGCTATTCCGTCGCAAAACCCTTGCAAATAATTTTTCTTGTGTTTTAATTTTTTTTTGTGAAGAAGCAAATAAATTTACTTAAATTATACAATATTGAATTAGTAATACAATTCAATCGGATTCATAATCTTCTTCATGAGAATTTTCATCCTCATTAGAATCTCCGTCATTAGAATCTTCTCCGTCATCAGATTCTTCGAATTCGTTTATCTCAACCTCTTCGTCAGAGACATCTTGGACCTGTTCAAGTTGTCTATTTTGTGGATCTATATGGGAAACATCTTCGGTTGAAATGTTTGGAATGAAAACTTCCCCGACTCTTTCTTGTTGCATCACGAGATCATCAACTACCCAGATTATACGACCTCTCGGATTAAATTTGACAACTGATAACCATATTTCACGTCTTACACGTAAATGAGGATATGGAAGAAAACTCACTTGCTCTGCTTGTGATGCTAAGACATAAGGTTCAAATTTCCCATATCTTCTGTTCGCATTAACATCGACAACTCCCAAGTTATTTACTCGGACACCCCGCCATATTATTGGATCGTACCAATCACACTTGAAAAGTATGCACTTTAAATTCAGGAGTCCTGGATATTCAACTTCTATAATTTGTTGTAAAACGCCATAGAAATCGCTATCACCCGATGGAACATAGATTCCGTAATTTGTTGTAGCTCTTCGACTTCCATGAGAATACGTATGAAATGTATATCCAGGAGTGAAATACATCGGAGCAGTGGTTATCTTTCCTCTTGGTTCTTGAACAAGCTCATGTAACCAAAGAGGTAAGGGTTCATTTCCACATCCATTTTCAACCTATACGCACATATCATAATGTTTAAGGCGATATGTGTATAAATATTATCGTAACTGAGTATATGAAATACTTACATAATATTTTAACCATCCAGCAAAATCCCGGTCTTTATAAGTTTCATAATCTTTTTCTTCTAAATCAGGATATGCTTCACGAATCTGGGTATCGAATATCCTATAAAAAAAAGTTTATTAGCTAGTTTCCATAATTAATAAATAGAAAAAACAACTTAATTAGAATTTAAAATTTAAGAAAGCATATATACCTTTCGAGCGGTTGAATGTAATCTAAATTCCGCAAGATATAATTGTGAGCGGCTCGTAAATAGGTATGGTCTTCCCACCAAACTTCCTTCAACTTTCCCGCAAGTCTTCCTATCTGGGAAAAAATATCTGGGACATCCGGAACATTATATGAAGGTGCAACGCCTCCATCATCATATCGTCTTGGACGGGTTTTCTTTGTTCTCACGGTAGGACTAAAGTAATACGATGTAAAGTGGGTTGTTTCTTCTGTTAAACTTCCGGCAACTATTGATCCCTCGACTCTAGCAAGATTCTTGGCCTTTCCTTTTAGAGTTTTCATGAACCGCTCAAAAGGATACATCCATCGAAATTGCACTGGTCCTCCTAGAGCTGCTTCATGTGGTAGATGAATCGATAAATGTTCCATCACGTCAAAAAAAGTAGGCGGAAAGACTTTCTCCAAATTACAAAGTAACATCGGGATA
Organism: Arabidopsis thaliana; assembly: GCF_000001735.4. Taxonomy (NCBI): domain Eukaryota; kingdom Viridiplantae; phylum Streptophyta; class Magnoliopsida; order Brassicales; family Brassicaceae; genus Arabidopsis; species Arabidopsis thaliana. The sequence goes on along the minus strand of NC_003074.8, from coordinate 13,207,490 downwards.
TTCTCGTCTAACTGTTGTATGCCGTCGGTTGTTAATGTTCTTGTGCAGAGGTCCCTAAAAAATGCCCCTATGCCTACAAATAGAATTTATAATTGTTAACCTAATTATTGGTTAATATACGTATAATAAAAGAACTGAGTAATTAAATTATCAGACCTTCAATGGCGTCATGAACATTTGCCGGCAACAGCTCAAGAAATACAAATGGAAGTAACCGTTGTATGAAGACATGACAATCGTGGCTCTTCATACCCGAGAACTTTTGGCCTTGCTCTACACATCTAGAAAATTTTGACAAATATCCATCTGGGAACTTCACTTCAGCTTTAACCCATTCGAACAACGCTTTTTTTCCCTCTGTAGTCAATCGAAACTTCGGAACCGGTAATTTTCCATCTCGTGTTATATGCAAGTCAGGTCTGTTGCATATCTCCGCCAAATCCAACCTTGATTTCATACTATCTTTAGTTTTTCCCTACACATTCAGAAGCGTATGCATAAAATTATCGAAGAAATTTTTCTCGATGTGCATCACATCAAGGTTATGGCGCAAGAGGAGATCTTTCCAATATGGGAGTTGCCAGAAGATACTCTGTTTGTGCCAATTGTGGGCACTTCCATATCCGTCTGGCATATTCGCCGGAGTGTGCCAGTTACCCCCACGTTTACATGTTTCCTGAGAACCATAATAATCAATATTTTCAAACAAATCATTTCCAGAAAGATAAACTGGTGGGGGAAGACGCACAACTTTATTCTTCCTAAATAATTTTTTGTTCTTCCGATACGGATGATGCATGAAAAGAAACCGACGATGACAATCAAACCAACATGATTTCCGCCCATGCTTTAGCTGAAACGCGTCAGTCCGATCCATACAATATGGACACGATAATCTTCCATGTGTTGTCCACCCAGATAACATTCCATATGCAGGAAAGTCACTAATCGTCCACATTAGCATTGCTCGCATATTGAAATTCTGCTTGCTCGAGTAATCAAACGTCTGGACACCTTCGTACCACAAATTCTTCAGCTCATGAATCAACGGTTGCAAGAAAACATCGAGTGCTCGCTTCGGATGCTTCGGGCCTGGCACTAGAATACTTAAGAACAGAAATTCGCTTTGCATACACATATTTGGAGGAAGATTGTATGGTTCCATAAAGAATATTGCCTCCCAGACATACCAAATGGACTAAATCCATCTGTACATAAGCCAAGATACACATTTCTACACTCGCTAGCAAAGTCAGGATATACCGTTTGAAAGTGTTTCCACGCCTTTGCATCAGATGGGTGAGTAACTTCACCATTTACTGTTGAATGTTCAGCATGCCATCTCATTTTTGCTGCAGTTCTTTCTGATTGGTATAAGCGTTTCAGTCTATCTGTTATTGGCAAGTACCACATACGTTTATATGGTACTCGCGTCCTTCGACCAGTAGGCTGATATCTCGGCTTCCCGCAAAACCGACATTCCTGCAGATTTTCATCATCTTTCCAGAAAATCATGCAATAGTCAATGCATACATCAATCATTTCTGATGGTAACCCGAGACTTGAAACCAACTTCTGTATTTCATAGTAACTCTCAGCCGATATATTATCTGCTATTAAATATTCTTTAATAAGTTCAGCCCAAGAATCCATGCAATTTTCACTTAAGTTATTATCAGCTTTAATTGTCATCATCCTAGATGCCAAAGATAACTTAGATTGCCCTTCTCTACATTCCTCGTAGATAGGTTTATTAGCAGCATCTAACATATCATAAAAGCGTTGTGCATCTACGTTGGGTTCTTCGATAATATTTTCATGAAATGCAGCAGTAGTTTCATGAAATGCATCTGTAACCATATCATGAAATCTATTTTCATGGTTATACCCTTGATCAGATTCTTGATGATGACCATAATTTTCATAATAATTTGTAGGTTCAACAACACCATAATTCATATTACTACTGCCCGCACTATCTCTACAACCTTCCCCATGACGCAACCATAAATAATAGTTCGACATAAATCCTCTATTATATAGATGCTTCTTCACTAGATTAAATTCCAAATATTTATCGTTGAGACACTTACGACATGGGCAGAATATTGAACCATTTGCACGAGCAAATGATTCATTTGTTGCTTGGTACATGAACCCGCGCAATCCATATATCCTCCCTTTCTTCTTTGGAGCCACCTAAGAGAAACTCAAAACCAAAACAAAAACCAAGTCACTATTTCATAATGCAACCTAAACTGAGACAAACAAATCAAGACAATAATGAATCCAATTACATATGAAACCATCGACACTAAGCTTAGTAACAATGCCAAGACGAATACAACCACAACAAACAAAAACCAATTCATGACAAAACACAAACAAAGGCAGAAAAAAACTGACAAACACAAAGCCAAGTCACTATAGTAAGTGTGTTGACAAAACACACAAACAAGGCAGAAAATTACTAACATCATCAAAGCCAAGTCACATAGCCAAGTCAACGGATCAACATTTATTCAAACAAATCAGGACAAAACACAGCTGAGACTATATAGAAGAGAGAGAGAGAGAGAGAAAGAAATTTACCGAAGCATATATCTTGTTCTTGGCCTGAACAGATAAACCGCCTGAAGTTGTGCTCTCCGTTGTGTTGTCGGAACACAGCTAAGACGACTCCTCTTGAATCCTAGATGACACTTCATTGTAGATCTCCTCTGATTTTCCATCAATGAAACTACCATCAGGTTTTCTATGTGTCTCATCTAAGAGCACAAGAAAATCTGGAGTAGTTTCTCCTGTGAGTTCACACTACAACAGAAACAAATCTTGGTTAGTTCTTTGAGTAAGTAACAAAATTGACTAAGTAAGAGAGTAAAATAACTTACACGTTTTCTGGCACGGGCTTTGTAAGAGGTCTGGCCAGACCTGTGTTTATGAATCCCGAGGCCATCCGGATCATGTAATCTTGCATTCCTACTATTGATACTCTTCAGTTCTGACTTAGGATCTCGCCAAAAACTAACAAGACCGGCCCACACTGCAGGATCAAACCAGCGAGGCATTGCTGCATCTCCCTTCTCTCTCAACTTTCCCTTCCACCGACAAACTTGATCAGTCATCCTCTCCTTCAGCTTTGCTTCAAACTCAGTCTTAACTCTCTTGTTTATTGCTTTATCCCAATTATACATATGCTACAAAACAGACACAAGTGACAGCAAAAATTAGACTTAATATTACAGCAACTAAAAAGCTTTACACAACAAAACATAATTTAGTGGACTTACAGCAAAGGTTTCAAACCAGCGATCAACCACATGTTGGGGTGTCATTGACTAGTTAGCATGAGGCTCCTTGAAATCTCTTTCAAAGATGCTCCAGACAGTAGCTGCAACTGAAGGGTCATCCTCAAACCTACAAACACAAGGTTCCATTAGGCAATAAACTGATAACTGAGACTAGCACTATGAACGCTTAAGGAATATGTTTACAAAAGTGGCTTACCAGAAAGTTCCGGGAGGACGGTTAGGGTCTAATCTCGGTAACCCAGCACGACCATGACTATCAAGCAACTCATCCAGAGTCATGTCGTTGAGCCGAGAAGCTAGAGGATTAGCATGATTGACAGAACCGTTGGGTGACTGATTTCCCTGCTGAGGAGAGGCACCGCTTGCTTGGTTGATAGGCGTCTGAGGTCTGGAGTTTTGGCCAGTTCCATGAACCGCAGAAGTGTTCCCTTCACTGCTATGAGGGTTTCCACGCTGCTGTTAAACCTCGAGTAGTCATTTCAAGTGAACGACATCTTGCAATGAAGAAATCATTGTGTTAGTCAAATGGATAAGCAAACCCGAAACCCTAAATAGATCTAGAAGGAAAAATAAATCGAAACCCTAAATAGATCTATGAATGAAACCCTAATTACCACAAAAGAAACCGAATGAAGATCTGAGAGGTAAGAGACATTACCTTGTTTGGTTAGAAACCGACGGTGGGAAGAAGACACGGCGGAGATCGGCAACTCGCCGGAGAAGAGAAAAGACTCGATTAGGGTTTACTAGAACAAGACGGCAAAGAAGAACGGAGAAGACAGCAAAGGAGAAGAAGAACAGCAGACGGAGAAGAGGAGGTCCGCTGGAGAAAAGGAGGTCTGCCGGAGAAGAAGACACGGCGTCGGAGACGCGAGAGAAAACGAGAGAGAAAAAAAAAATTAGGGTTTGTCTGGAGGCGGCTTGGTTTGAGTTTTGCTCAAACTGGCTTCGCTTTGTATATATAGAAATAAATTGCCTCGCAAATCCGTCGTAACTTTTTTGCGACAGAACCAATAGAATCGCTTCATTTTTGCGACAGAAATGCGAGGACCCTCGCAAAGTCCTCGCAAAATTATAATTAGGGTTTGTCTAGATTACTATGCGAGGGAATTGCGAGGACCCTCGCAAATGCCTCGCAAAATTAGGGTTACACAATTAGGGTTTCGCGGCTTATTCTGCAACAGAAGTGCGAGGACCCTCGCAAATTCCTCGCAAAATTAGAATTAGGGTTTGTCTGGATTACATTGCGAGGGAATTGCGAAGACCCTCGCAAATGCCTCGCAAAATTGGGGTTACATAATTAGGGTTTCGCGGCTTACTCTGCGAGGGAATTGCGAGGACCCTCGCAAATTCCTCGCAAACTTAGGGTTATACAATTAGGGTTTCGCGGCTTATTCTGCGAGGGAATTGCGAGGACCCTCGCAAATTCCTCGCAAAATTAGGGTTACACAATTAGGGTTTCGCGGCTTATTCTACGAGGGAGTTGCGAGCGGTTGTTGTAAATCCCTCACAAATCGCGACCACTTTGCAAGGAATGCTGGATTAGGGTCTGCGAGTGAATTGCGAGACATAGTCGTACGTCCCTTGCAAATTGCTATGGATTTGCTAGGATTATGTTTAAAAATAAAATAAAGATATTATGAAAATAATAACTTTAAAATGCAAAATTATTATTATAAACTTTAAAATTAGGAAATTATAACTTTCAATTTTTAAAATCATTTAATGAATTTATTCGTTTATTTATAATATATTTGGTAAAAACATTCACAGTAAACAACATATATATAATAACATTTATTATGATTCATTTTCTGAATCATTACAATCGTTTTCTGACTCAATGTCTTCATCAGATTCGTCGAATTCATCTGATCGTTCTTCTTCTTCAGAACCTTCATGAGTGATATCTTCGAATTCTCTGTTTTGTAGATCAACGTGGATAACATCTTCTTTTGTTATGTCTGGTATAGAAACTTCTCGGACACTATCTTGTTGCATAACAACATCATCAACTAGGCCGACTATACGACCTCGCGGATTAACTTTAATAACTGATAACCACACTTCACGCCGTGACCTCACACGCGGATAAGGTAGAAAGCTTACTAGCCCTGCTTGTTATGCTAGAATAAATGGTTCGAACTTGGCATAATTCTTGTTTGCATTGACATCGACCACGCCTAAGTTATTTACTCGTACCCCTCGACCTATCACCGGATCAAACCAATCACACTTGAAAAGGACGCATTTCAAATTCAAAAGTCTCGGATATTCGACTTCTAGAATTTGTTGTAGAATCCCATAAAACTCAGTTTCACCTTCCACATGGATTCCATAATTTGTAGTTGCCCTTCGACTTCCATATGGATACGTATGGAAAGTATAACCGCGAGTGAAGTACATCAGAGCAGTTGTGATCTTAGATCTTGGTTCTTGAACGAGCTCATGCAACCAAAGTGGTAATGGTTTGTTTCCACATCCGTTTGTAACCTACACAAAGAAAATGTTAAGTTTAATTATCATTTTTTATAAGTAAATAAGTAAACGAATTTTCCAATTATTCATATACTGACATAGTATTTTAACCATCCAGCAAAATCCCGATCTTTGTAAGTTTCATATTCTTTTTCTTCTAATCCAGGACATGCTTCACAGATTTGTGAATCAAATAACCTACAAATTAACGTAGATGCTTAGCTTCCTTAATTAGTATCTCAATAATTAATTATTAAATATAAAAAATTATGAATAAAACTGAATGACTTTATACCTCTCAAATTTTTGAATGTAATCAACATTTCGGAGTATGTAATTGTGAGCTGCTCGAGAAAGCGCATGGTCGTCCCACCAAACTTCTTTCAACTTCCCTGCCAGTCTTCCTATTTGAGAAAAAGTATCTGGAACATCAGGAATGTTATATGTATGTGCAACACCTCCATCGTCATAGCGTCGAGGACGAGTCTTTTTGGTTTTAACGCTTGGACTAAAGTAATACGACGTGAAGTGAGACGTTTCCTCGGTTAAACTTCCTGCGACTATCAACCTCTCAACTCTAGCCAGATTTTTTGCCTTTCCTTTAAGAGATTTCATGAATCGCTCAAAATGATACATCCATCTGAATTGTACTGGCCCACCAAGAGCAGCTTCATGTGGCAGATGAATTGGCAAATGTTCCATCACACCAAAAAAGGCAGGGGGAAATATTTTCTCTAAGTTACAGAGCAACACTGGGATATTCTTGTCTAATTGTTCTATGGTATCTGTTGTCAGTGTTCTTGTACATAGGTCCTTGAAAAATACTCTGATGCCTATCATGTATTTAATTAATGTAAGTTAATAATGACCAAGTTATAGTTGAGTAAAACAAAACATACAATATGTATATATATATTTATTTATTACCTGCAATTGCCTCATGAATATTTGCCGGTAGCAACTCTACTAATACAAATGGCAGTAATCGTTGCATGAATACATGACAATCATGACTTTTCATACCAGAAAACTTTTGGCTTTGCTCTATGCATCTTGAAAATTTTGACACATATCCATCTGGGAACTTCACTTCAGCAACAACCCACTCGAACAACGCCTTCTTTGCTTCATTAGACAAGCGGAATTTTGAAACTGGTACTCGTGTAACATGCAACTCAGGTCTGCTGCATATTTCCGCCAAGTCCAATCTTGATTTCAAACTATCTTTTGTTTTGCCCTGCACATTCAAAAGCGTATTCATGAAATTATCAAAAAAGTTTTTCTAGATGTGCATCACGTCAAGGTTATGGCGCAAGAGGAGATCCTTCCAATATGGGAGTTGCCAAAAGATACTTTGTTTGTGCCAATTGTGAGAACTTCCATATTCATCAGGCATATTCGCCGTGGTGTGCCAATTACCCCCACGTTTGCAGGTTTTCTGAGCACCATAATAATCAATCTGTTCAAACAAATCAGTTCCAGAAACATAAGATGGCGGAGGAAGACGAACTACTTTATTCTTCCTAAAAACTTTTTTGTTCCTCCGATACGGATGATGCAGGGAAAGAAACCGACGGTGACAATCAAACCAACATGGTTTTCTGCCTTTCTTTAGCTGAAACGCATCTGTACGACCCATACAGTAAGGACAAGATAATCTTCTATGCGTTGTCCACCCCGATAACATTCCATATGTCGGGAAGTCACTAATCGTCCACATTAGCACTGCCCGCATATTGAAATTTTGTTTGCTCGAGTAATCAAACGTATGAACACCTTCATACCACAACTTCTTGAGTTCATGAATCAGCGGTTGCAAGAAGACATCAAGCGCTCGTTTCGGATGCTTTGGCCCAGGCACTAAAATAGTTAAGAACAGAAATTTGCTTTACATACACATATCTGGAGGAAGATTGTATGGGGTCAAGATAACAGGCCAAAGAGAATATTGTCGCCCAGACAATCCGAATGGACTAAATCCATCTGTACATAAGCCAAGATACACATTCCTACACTCGTTAGCAAAGTCAGGATATACCGTTTGAAAGTGTTTCCACGCCTTTGCAACTGATGGGTGCGTTATTTCTCCTTCTGCAGTTGTATGTTGAGCATGCCATCTCATTTTCGCCGCAGTTCTTTCTGATTGATATAAGCGTTTCAATCTATCACTTATTGGCAAGTACCACATCCGTTTATATGGCACTCGCGTCCTTCTGCTAGTAGTCTGATATTTCGGCTTTCCGCAAAACCGACATTCCTGCAGATTTACATCATCTCCCCAGAAAATCATGCAATAGTCAATGCATACATCAATCATTTCTGATGGTAATCCAAGACTCGAAACCAACTTCTGTATTTCATAATAACTCTCAGCCGATATATTGTCCGATGACAAATATTCCTTAATTAATTCTGCCCATGAATCCATACAATTTTCACTTAAGTTATTATCAGCTTTAATAGTCATCATCCTAGATGCCAAAGATAACTTAGAATGCCCTTCTCTACATCCCTCGTAGATTGGTTGATTTGCAGCATCTAACATATCGTAAAAATGTTGAGCATCTACGTTGGGTTCTTCACTTATATTTTCAGGAAATGAAGCAATAGTTTCATGAAATGCATCTGTAACCATATTATGAAATCTATTTTCCTGATTATGCCCATAATCAAATTGATCAGGTACATGCTGACCATAATTCGCATCATTATTAAAATTACTAGGTTGCTCGACACCATAATTTGTATTACTAGTTTATGCGCTATCTCTACAACCCTCTCCATGACGTAACCAGACATAGTAGTTTGACATAAATCCTCTATTATAAAGATGCTTCTTGACTACATTAAATTCCAAATATATCTCATTGAGTCACTTACGACATGGACAGAATATTGTACCGTTCTCACGAGCAAATGGTTCGTTTGTCGCTTGATACATGAAACTGCGCAGTCCGTCATAATACTCTCTCGTCACCTCATCGGTCGCTTGATCTCTATGATTGTACATCCAACTTCGTAATGTGTAAATTTCATGTTCTCCACCCCAAGACATTATAATTTTTGAAAGAAGTTTTGTTTTTTGAAAATATTTTTTTTGTTTGTAAGTAAATGTTGTGATTTGAGTTATGATTTCTTAGACGTTACGTAGGCTATTTATAGATATCCAAAAATATATTGCGAGGGAACTGCAAGACTGTTTGCGACGGATTTGCTAGGAAAAAAGTTTTTTTGCTAGGAATTTGCGAGGGAATCCTACCTACCAACCAGTTCGGTAAGATAATTTAAAATGTGGTCACCTAACCCGCGAAGACTCGCAAATCCGTCGCGAAATTTGCTATAGAATAGTTGCGCGTCGCAAGTGCGTCGCAATCTGCAAGAGATTTCTGTTACTTGCAACTCCCTCGCAAATTTGCGACGTTTTTGCGAGGAATCATGGTTTCCACGCAATTTCCTCGCAAACGTCTCACAAATTTGCGAGAGAAATGTTCGTTGCAAATTTTGCGACGGAGTAGCGAGGTTGTTCTCTTTCATCGCAAACGTCTTGCAATTCTGTAGCAATTTGCGAGGGATATTTTCCATTGCAAATTTCCCTCGCAAATCGCATGTTTTCTTGTAGTAAGAGGTTGTTTGTTTGGGTTTTTGGATTTTGTAAATTAAAATGCAAATAAATGAACGATTAAACTTATATGATAAAAAGCATTGGGCCATAGGGTATTTCAGAGATCAATGATTAATGAAAATAATAAACAAGAAATTCAGCATAAAGAACAAGTTTAGATTAATTCTCTCTCAAGACATTAATCACTAAATTTGACTACTTAACTACTAAACTTTCATTTGTAATTTCCTAGTCAAATTCGCATTAGAATTAGGTTCATTAGGTTCACAACGCATTCTAACATCAACTCTCGTTGGCTAGAAATACATAGCTCAATTCACATTGGTTCTGGCATTCTATCGAACACTTTTTATGCATAGAAAAACCTAGAATCTAAAACAGGGTGATCAATCCTATTCTAGCATTAACAATATGTGAATTAAAAAACTTAAAGATCAAGAACTCCAAACAACAATCAAACCATGAATTCATTGAATCCCCTACTTAGAACCCTAAAACCCAATTGAGAGACTACTCACTCATAGCAAAATGAACAACACAAAGAGATATGAAAGAAATCATAATTCAAATTGAATAAATGAGATAAAGGTTCATAAATCTTCTCCAAAGTGTCAAAGTGTATGAATCTCTAATCCCAAATGTGCTTACAAAGGAAAGCTCTCAAAAAGTTGCAGAAAAAGAAGCGTAAAAGAAAACGTCGAAATAAAATTATGTTTCTGAGGTTATTATATCCAATTACAGAAAAAACAGATAAATCCGGTTAAGGAAAACCGGTCTGGTCGTCGAGAGGGTGGATCGATCGATCCCTCCCTGACGGATGGGTTTTGTTAGGTAGATGACTTCTGGATCGATCGATCCCCACCTGGGATCGATCGATCCTAGGTGATCGATCTAGAGTTCATGATCCCGGTTTCTCGATTCCATCGTCGTTTCTGGTCCAAATGAGCCTGATAAGTCCCGAAAGCATTCGCGTCCCGTTTAAACACCTAAAACCTGCAAATGACTCAAGACACAGCCGAAAAGACGCAAAAGACGGACTATGACACGACAAACGACTCAAAACTAAGGGACTTAAGACACCAAAAACGCAACATATCAACAGGGAAGGATGTTCCTTTTGGGTGGTCATTGGAGTGCGAGGAGAGTTTCGTAAGCCTGAAGGAGATGTTGACGAGTACACCAGTGTTAGCATTACAAGAGCATGGAGAGCCTTACATGGTGTATACTGATGCCTCGAGAGTTGGTTTGGGTTATGTTTTGATGTACTGTGGGAAGGTTATTACTCACGATTTGGAGATGGCTGCGATGATCTTTGCCTTGAAGATTTGGAGGTCTTATCTATGGCGAAAAAGTGCAGGTGTTCACGGATCATAAGAGTCTGAAGTATATGTTCACTCAGCAAGAGCTGAACCTGAGGCAGAGGCGATGGATGGAGCTGGTGGCTGATTATGGTCTGGAGATAGCCTACCATCCTGGTAAAGCTAATGTGGTTGCAGACGCGTTGAACCATAAGCGCGTGGGTGCGGCTCAAGGCAGAGTGTTGAGGCCTTGTTGAGTGAGATTAGTGCTTTGCGGTTGTGTGTTGTGGCACGGGAGCCATTGAGATTGGAGGTTGTGGGTCGAGCAGATCTTCTGAGTAGAGTTCGGTTTGCTCAAGAGAAGGATGAGGGGTTTATTGCGGCTTCTAAGGCAGACGGCTCTAAGTATCAGTTCGCAGCTAATGGTACTATCCTTGTGCATGCGCGAGTTTGTGTGCCTAAGGATGAGAAGTTGCGGCGGGAGATCTTGAGTGAGGTTCATGCGAGCATGTTTTCCATTCATCCAGGAGCGACTAAGATGTATCGAGACCTCAAGCGGTACTATCACTGGGTCGGGATGAAGAGGGATGTAGCTAACTCGATCGCAGAGTGCGATGTTTGCCAGTTAGTTAAGGCTGAGCATCAGTTGTCGGGTGCCCTGTTGCAGAGTTTACCCATTCCTGAGTAAAAGTGGGATTTTATCACGATGGATTTCGTAGTTGGGTTGCCTATGTCGCGGACCAAAGATGCTATTTGGGTGATCGTGGACCGTCTAACGAACTCAGCAGATTTTCAGGCCATCAGAAAAACCGATGGAGCGGCGGTGTTGGCTAAGAAATATGTGAGTGAGATCGTGAAGTTGCATGGAGTACCTGTGAGTATTGTGTCAGACAAGGATTCCAAGTTTACTTCTGCGTTTTGGAGAGCTTTTCAGGCAAAGATGGGCACTAAGGTGCAGATGAGAACGACTTATCATCCTCAGACAGATGAGAAATTTGAGAAGACTATCTAAACAATTGAGAATATGTTGCGGATGTGTATCTTGGATTGGGGAGGTCATTGAGCGGATAACTTGAGTCTGGTAGAGTTTGCTTATAACAACAACTATCAGGAGAGTATTGGGCTGGACGGGAGGCCATGTAGGACACCATTATGCTGGACCCAAGTGGGGGAGAGGAGCATATATGGTGCAAATTATGTTCATGAGACCACGGAGAGGATCCGAGTTCTTAAGCTGAACATGAAGGAAGCTCATGATCGACAGTGGAGCTATGCTGACAAGAGGAAGAGAGAGCTTGAGTTTGAGGTTGGGGACCGAGTGTATCTCAAGATGGAAATGTTGCGAGGTCCGAAGAGGTTTATCTTAGAGACTAAGTTGAGTCCGAGGTACATGGGTCCATTCAGGATTGTTGAGAGGGTGGGACCAATGACATACAAGTTAGAGTTGCTAGATGTTATGCGTGCGTTTCACAAGGTCTTTCATGTATAGATGCTGAGAAAGTGTCTTCACAAGGATGATGAGGTGTTGGCTAAGATTCCAGAGGATTTTCAGCCCAACATGACTTTGGAGGCGAGACAAGTAATGGTTCTCGAGAGGAGGATCAAGGAACTTCGGTGGAAGAAGATTCCTTTGATCAAAGTCATGTGGAACTGCGATGGTGTGACAAAGGAGACTTGGGAGCCAGAGGCGAGGATGAAGGCAACGTTCAAAAAGTGGTTCGAGAAGCATGTTGTTGCATGAGTTTGCCTATCCTTGGTTTCCAGTTTCAGTGTTGTTGAGTTTTTGAGCTTTTGAGTTATTGTTCTTATTTCTCTTTCATTTGTATTTTCCTTTGGAGTTGTAACGATCATGACCTTTGATGATTAATAAGATGAGTATTTTTTCTTGGATTTGACTTGAGTTGTAATATTTAAGAATGTGTTGTGCAGTTTCCAAAAATGGAAAGTTTCCGAGAAAGGACTTGCCTATTTTTGGAAAGTTTGAGTAAACAACCTAAAAGAGGATGTGTTTACGAGATGGCCAGGAGTTGGTCATAAGGATATTCCCGAGAAGATATGATGGACGGTGAGGCATAAAGGTGTCTTACGCGAATCCATGAGAGAGTCTGGAGATATGCTCGGAAGCGTTTAGTATTGTTTGCTCGAGGGACATGAGGGTCCCAACAACTTGTGAGGAGCAGGGTATGCTTCTGAGGTACCGGTAACTCGAGGGACTTGTGATATGTCTATAATTTGCATGATTTAGGCATTCATTCTTCACCACTTTGTCATTGTTTCATCCACATTTCATCTCATTAGGAGTCGTTTTAGTGTGTTTTACATACTTAGGACGATTGCATGTGCATGGCATATTTGGTTGTTTTCAGGTACTTTGTATGCTTTTGGAGTTCAAACAGAAGAAAAACAGAACATGAAGTCAGAATGCCCAATGACGCCTTCAGCAAAAGTACTCTATCGCAGCCTCGGAGCCCTGCCAGGGCAAATCACTCTATTGCAACCCCGGAGAAGCAAGCAGCTCAGTTTCACTCAATCGCGAAGCTGGAGGAATCACCCCATCGGAACCACTCGATCACCACTCGATCACCAGGAAGCCTATCTGCTCATTCTGCACTCAACCAGACAAGCTGAGAACAAAGAAGAGAAGAGAAGCCGAAGAAACCACTCGATCACCACCTCATGACATCCACTCGATCGCACTCGATCACAGGGTCACTGGACCATTCAATCTTGACTTCACTGCATCTCACTCGATCGCAAGACGGAGCCCCTGAAGCCCAGTTTGATCAATGACATACTCGATCACTAGGAAGCTCATTTCAGCCCGTCAGATGTCAATGACACATTCGGTCGCGGGGTCATGACGTGAAGATTCGCTTTATATTTAGTTTCCTTATTTGTTTCATTTTTCGCTTATATAAACTACCTCTTAGGGTTTTCCCTAGGGCATCCGCTATTATCCGTTTCTATCTCGCTTTTACATTTTCGCAACTTTGATAGCCGCAGTGTTTCTCCTGCGACTTTGTAGTTTCGCCTTCAAGTATTAGATATTCAGTTTTCGTTTAAGTCTTTCGTCATTTCTGTTATCATGTTTTCAATTGTTGCTTTGTTATTGTCTTTGATTATGTCTGAGTAGTGAACTGTATTTCTGAGGATGGGATAGAATAGTTGTGGTTTACTTGGTCGTTTTAGGTGGTTGAGTTTAGAATACTAGAATCCCTTCTGGATTAGTTGCGCTTATTGCTTATTTCACTGGCTAATGTGGAGTATGAGTCCAGATGTCCAGCGCTCAGAAGGCGTTTAATGGGCGTTGGATCCTATTAAATCCAGAGATATCTGACTCTACCCCAAGGGATTGGCTGTAGAGAGGGTATTGACTTTAACATGTTGATTCGATAATGCCTGCTTAGTTAGAGATCGCTAAAGGGATTTAGGTCAGTGTCTAGCTTTGCTTGAGGATTTCTATCACGGGAGTGAATTAATCTGTTGTTGAACTTGTTGTCTAGGGATAGCTTCTGTGAAGTTTTGTCAACCGCCTGAATAAATTAAGTAGACCACACTATTCGATTACCCCATCCTTAGGAATCTTTTATCCATTTGATTGCCTGTTATCATTTCTGCTTTGTCATTCACTTGCCTGTTATTGCCATTTCTGCTTTTAGTTTCATTTCATTTATGTCATTGCATACTAGGACTGTTAGAACCAACCAACTATCTGCTTGGCTTGACTTAGAGCTTTCTGATCATATCTCATCTGTTTGCATCACACCGGATTGGATTGACATCCTAAAATACTACAACGACAAGATAGTGTTTTAGGGATTAATTGAGAAAAATCCTACTATCAATTTGGCGCCGTTGCCAGTTTGGTGTTTGTTTGCTATATTTGAGATCATTAGAAACATTAAGATCAAGTTCGTTTTTGTTACACAAGTTACTAACATTGTGCCTTTTCTGTCTTTGTGTTTCAGGTACCTTGCAACCCGCTTTCCAGACGCATCTGTGATTTGTCTGTTATAGCCCGGCTGCTATCTGTTGCATGCATACACGGTCACAAGGAAATCAGAACCTTCTATTCAACGATAACATCGACCGTATTGCTCGCCAACTAAGAGAACAGACAGAAACCGACACAATGGCTGACGTTGTAGATGAGCAAGAGCAACCTACCAACATTGGAGCTGGTGACTTCCCTCACAACCATAACCAGTGTCATGGAATTGTTCCACCTCCAGTACAGAACAACAACTTTGAGATCAAAAGCGGTCTCATTGCTCTTCCATGGACGTTCAGGATGTTTAGAGACAAACTAAGTCGAATGCAAAAGGAGGTTCAACCCCAGCTCAACCATGACACGATTTCAAGAAAGGAGATCACTTGGGATTGGTCAGAAGAGAAAGACTATCCTCCAGAGGAGGAAGCAGCCTACTATGAGGAAAGAAGAATTGAGTACTCAGCTGTGCAACTGTCAAGGGAGGATGCTGAGTATGATGATGATATCAGTGAAGAGGAGGACTTCTCAAGTTCCCTCTGTCACATTTTCTCCACTTGATTAGTGTGAGGAGTCAAGCTAGAGACTTTAAACAAGCTCACTTGGGAGGAAGTCCCATGACTATCCCTGTATATACTTTTTATTTATTTGTTACTTTTGATTCGTTTTGGTTGTGTCTTTGAATCTCAGGAAATGAATAACAGCTGGAGTAATCAACAAGGATGTGATCGAGTGTTAAAATGAAAAATTTCCAAAATTTTTACAAATACTCGATCACAACATAGGAGTGAAAGCTCAGCAGTGCGATCTAGCAGATTCGGGATAACAATTTTCTACTAGATCGCAAGGAGGAGTGAAAGTGTCCACAAAACGTCAATGTCAAACCTTAGTCCCATTAAGCCTACTGGATTTCAATTTCCACCGAAACTCCAAAAAGCACATGTTGTGTCCACTTGTAGCCCATGACACGAAATTAAAGGATCAATAGCCCATACTCGATCACAAGGCGCGTGACCTGAAGGAACCCCATCCTGCCGACATAAAGCACCATGCTTTGTCACCTTATCACTTTGCCGACATCATAACGGGCATTGCATCCTATCCGTCCGTTTAAAAGCAACACACCTCCTCCACTCATTCAAATCGCGAAGGGAGATAAGTGTCACTACTCTTCACTTTTCTTCATCACTTGAGATTTCAAAACATCTCTCTTGTTTATTTCTCTACTTCACTACCAAAAACGCTCTCAGAAACTACTCTATCGCAACCCTGTCTCTCATTTGCTTGCTTCACTCGATCGCGACCTGAGCTCTCACTATCAAATTCTACTCGATCACAACTCTATATCAACAAGAAGTCATTTCTTTCATTGTCTTTGTTTGTTTCTCACTAACCTACTGAGCTTTAGTTGTGAGTTTCAAATCGATTTCAGCTTCAAGATGAGTTCACACAGCTACGAATCATCTATGGATGCTGACTACAGTGTTGATGATGCTGAATCTTGGTCAACTAGGCTAGAGAGAGAAGCAGATGAGTATAGGCGATTTGTAGAGGAAACAGAGCGAGCAGTCGCCAATGACAGGAGAAGAGAAGAGATAGCCAGAGGGAAGAGGTCAATGAGCTAATAGTGACGGAAAATTATGAGCTAATTGATGAAGAGATAGAAGATGATGCGGAGTACATTCCGGAGCAAACCCGCAAGACCACCAAGTCCCTAATGAAAGAAGACAAGCTGACCCCGGGAGACTACTACAAGGCTCTCAAAAGAAATCCGTTTTGGGAAACAAGATATCCTCACCCGGAGACAATGGCGGAGTTAGGCATCTTGGAAGACGTTCAACTCTTGTTCGAGAAATGCCACATGATAACACTCATGTCTCATCCCTATCCTACCTATGAGGATGAGACACTTCAATTCCTTTCATCACTTCAAGTGGAATTGTTTGAGGGGTTGTCAGCTGCTGAGTTAAGAGAAGAAGGGCTTGGTTACTTAAGCTTCACCATCGACGACCGCGACTATATCATGGCGATCAAGACGCTGAAATCCATGTTTGGGTTTCCCAGTGGCACGGGAATGAAACCGAAGTTTGCCCGAGAGGAATTGAAATCTTTGTGGAACACGATCGGAGACACCACCAGCTTTAACTCCGCAAGATCCAAGAGTAACTCCATTTGCAATCCCGCCATTCGCTATTTCCAGAGAGCCATGGCCAATGTCCCTTATGCTAGGGAGATATCCGCCACTGTGACGAACCAAGACATGGAGACGTTAGACCTGGCGCTGCTAAGTTTTCTCCGTTACACCAACGACGGGAAAACGATGAAGGGAGATACCAATGACACACCTCCGTCAATGTATCTCCTCAATCACTTATGCAGCTACAGAGGGTGGACGATGGCCAATGACAAGAAGAACGCGAAAGGAGCCCTTTGCATTGGAGGAGTGGTCACACCAATTCTCCTATCGTGCGACGTCCCGCTGCGACCGGATCCAATCCAACCACGTTGGATGGATATCGCCCATCTCAAGCTTGCTCATGTGATCGAGCATAAGGTCTATGACGGGAGGTACGCTTTCAAGTTTGATCACCCGTCAACAGGCGAAGCAACTATTCTTCTCCCATTCAATGAAATGACAACCATCACAGTGAGAGATAACATCGACTTCTCGCCACCACAAGAAATCCTCCATGCTGTGATTGGAGGATCCGCGTCCCGGAATGCTAAAGAAGTAGAAGGTTAGAGTGACAATGAGGAGACCAATTGGGAGAACTATGACACGAGCCGCTACCACTTTGAAGAACACAAGCCCCCTTCACGAGAAAGCAAGAGTCTCGCTGAAGCACACCGGAAGCTCAGTCTAACCCAAAGGTGGTGCAAGTTTCAAGACAAGATCATCCATAAGTGTGTCAAGGCCATTGACAACATGCAGAAGGCAATCAGTTGCACCACATCCACTAGTGCGATCACCAGAGACAACCCGCCAGAAGACATGCCATCCAGGCGTCATGACATTGCCCCGCCAAGCCAATCTGCTTATCAACAGAGAGAACGCGCTGTCCCGCAAGAACCCGCACGACACTCGTCTCACGAGGTCAGGGAGCACAAGAGGCGGAAGAGCGCTAGGATGGTTCGATCATCAAGCAAGGGTCAGATAATGTTGGGGTGGAGAACACGTGAGCGTCGTGCTGAACAACCTGCTGGGGTTGCAATCGAGCACAATGACGAGGAGATGGCGGAGCCACATCAAGAACCGGTCATGCCAGCTGAGTACACTCAAGCAGATATGGATGACAACATCTCCAGGACATTCTACTGAGGTAACACACCAAAACCCTTTGTAAATATCGCTTTTGTTTTTGTTTCTGTGTTTATCTTGAATTCTTTCACAAATTTTGATTACACAAGGGACTGTGTAATTTAAGTTTGGGGGAGGGTTCAAGACATATTTGACTTGTTTTTTGTGAATATCATTTGAGTCTGCATATCATCTAAGTCATAGAAAAAAACAAAAAAAAATTGAATTTTTTTGAAAATGAATTCCACAAAAACAGAGTGATCATTTAGTTGCATTACATTTAGAATCGAGTCTAGAGTGTTTCATATAGGATTGTTGCATATGCATAGGGGATAATGAGGAAATAGCCTTGTAAGCATGATGATTCACTAAAATGAGTAATTAGTTCTCTGAGGCATTTGAATGACTTTGAAGTAAAACCGCACCATGTTCTATAGAAACCACTCGATGTATGTCATGACACCTTTCCCTGTCAATTTGAACTTGAATTTGACTTATAATTATCATGTTTGCATCGTTTTTGAACTCGTGGATAGAATACATATTTGGATTTTCTTTCACTTGTTCACCACTCTTGTTAATCCAAGTAGCTGCTTCTATTATTGGAGTAGTTTCCCCACCCTTAACCAACCCTTCTTTCAAGCCATGTTATTTTGTGAGAGCATGTGAGGCCTATTTTCAGGATTGAGCTTGGTAGAACGTGTTAGGTTTGAGCCGACAAGAGTAGTATCTCATGTAGTTCCAATCCGCGTTTTCGGACTTGGTAGGACTAGGTGGGAACTTATTTGGGGATTGAGATTGAGTGTGAAAAGAAAAAGAAAGAAAAAAAAATGGGTTAGAGTCTTTAGGAGAAGGAAGCTGAAAATCTTATTGTGGTCTAGCGAATGTTTGGGAAGCATAGAATTGTTAAGATATGCTCTAAAAAAAATAGATGGCAACAAAAACAGAAAAAGAAAAAAAATGATAAGAGCCATAAGAGTTTAAGAAAAACCCAATTCACTAGACTAGACTCATAGAGTTTAAGAAAAGCTTCTCCTTAAGAACAAGAGCCAAAGAAAAGAAAAGGAAACATTGATCCAAGAAAAAATCGAAACATGCCTTTAGTGCAAAAGGGTAGACTTAAGATCATCATTGGGTTTAGAGATAGGACCATCTACTTGTTATTCACGGTTTATGTCATTGGGTAGATGGGGTGCTATTCTTGTATGCATAGGTTGGCACTTACCTTTAGCATTCTTCTAAAGCTCAGTCCTTTTTCATTGAGAGTTCCCTGCTATTAAAATCTGAACCACTAAAAAGGGACCATCTTTGTCTCATAACCTGTCATTAGCCAAATGAGTTCACTAGCGATGCATATCTTGATTCATGTTTTTGAACTTAATGAATGTTAAAGGGATTGGTTGATCTTGACGCATTGTGCATTTCAGTGTAGGTTTAGATCATAACAGAGCATGACTAAAGTTTTTGAGTAGAAGTCGATCACCTCGCATCTTAGAACTGATAGCTGGTACATTGATCTTAATTGTCATATCTCATGCTTTGGTTCTGAATCCCCAACTTCAAACCTCTCTTTCCGCTTATGTCTTCTTGTTTGCTTGAGGGCAAGGAAAGACTAAGTTCGAGGGACTTGATATGTCTATAATTTGCATGATTTAGGCATTCATTCTTCACCACTTTGTCATTGTTTCATCCACATTTCATCTCATTAGGAGTCGTTTTAGTGTGTTTTACATACTTAGGACGATTGCATGTGCATGGCATATTTGGTTGTTTTCAGGTACTTTGGATGCTTTTGGAGTTCAAACAGAGGAAAAACAGAACATGAAGCCAGAATGCCCAATGACGCCTTCAGCAAAAGTACTCTATCGCAGCCTCGGAGCCCTGCCAGGGCAAATCACTCTATCGCAACCCCGGAGAAGCAAGCACCTAAGTTTCACTCAATCGCGAAGCCGGAGGAATCACCCCATCGGAACCACTCGATCACCACTCGATCACCAGGAAGCCTATCTGCTCATTCTGCACTCAACCAGACAAGCTGAGAACAAAGAAGAGAAGAGAAGCCGAAGAAACCACTCGATCACCACCTCATGACATCCACTCGATCGCACTCGATCACAGGGTCACTGGACCATTCAATCTTGACTTCACTGCATCTCACTCGATCGCAAGACGGAGCCCCTGAAGCCCAGTTTGATCAATGACATACTCGATCACTAGGAAGCTCATTTCAGCCCGTCAGATGTCAATGACACATTCGGTCGCGGGGTCATGACGTTAAGATTCGCTTTATATTTAGTTTCTTTATTTGTTTCATTTTTCGCTTATATAAACTACCTCTTAGGGTTTTCCCTAGGGCATCCGCTATTATCCGTTGTTATCTCGCTTTTACATTTTTGCAACTTTGATAGCCGCAGTGTTTCTCCTGCGACTTTGTAGTTTCGCCTTCAAGTATTTGATATTCAGTTTTCGTTTAAGTCTTTCGTCATTTCTGTTATCATGTTTTCAATTGTTGCTTTGTTATTGTCTTTGATTATGTCTGAGTAGTGAATTGTATTTCTGAGGATGGGATAGAATAGTTGTGGTTTACTTGGTGGTTGAGTTTAGAATACTAGAATCCCTTCTGGATTAGTTGCGCTTATTGCTTATTTCACTGGCTAATGTGGAGTATGAGTCCAGATGTCCAGCGCTCAGAAGGCGTTTAATGGGCGTTGGATCCTATTAATTCCAGAGATATCTGACTCTACCCCAAGGGATTGGCTGTAGAGAGGGTATTGACTTTAACATGTTGATTCGATAATGCCTGCTTAGTTAGAGATCGCTAAAGGGATTTAGGTCAGTGTCTAGCTTTGCTTGAGGATTTCTATCACGGGAGTGAATTAATCTGTTGTTGAACTTGTTGTCTAGGGATAGCTTCTGTGAAGTTTTGTCAACCGCCTGAATAAATTAAGTAGACCACACTATTCGATTACCCCATCCTTAGGAATCGTTTATCCATTTGATTGCCTGTTATCATTTCTGCTTTGTCATTCACTTGCTTGCTATTGCCATTTCTGCTTTTAGTTTTATTTCATTTCTGTCATTGCATACTAGGACTGTTAGAACCAACCAACTATCTGCTTGGCTTGACTTAGAGCTTTTTGATCATATCTCATATGTTTGCATCACACCGGATTGGATTGACATCCTAAAATACTACAACAACAAGATAGTGTTTTAGGGATTAATTGAGTAAAAATCCTACTATCAACTTGGCGTCTTTAGAGTGCGAGGGGTACAGTGGCTTCGGGTGACGATCCGAGAGCGCACTTAGGGTGACGACCCGAGAGCGAGTTTTGAGGAATTGTTTTCTCCAAGTGTCGTAACTCGATGACTTTGTGGCTGAGAGTGAGCTAGCACAACTCAGGGTTTGAATTTGAATGGGGAAGATAATACGTGTGATACCATAGGCCGAGGCCTGAGAGTGATGGTTTATGCTCGAAGTTTGCGGTCTGAGAGTGGAGAGTGAGTTGTGAGCAACAATGACTAGTAAATCATGACTATATCGACTGGATAGAGAGACCTAGAGGGGTTCGGGTTGGAGGGAGTGCGGACTGTAATGACGGTTGCACGAATTTCTTTGGAGTGGAAAGGTGAAGCTAGATTCGAGAACGAACCTATGTTAGTGGGGGCGAATTGTAACTCCCGTGACCGGAAAATCGGTTAGGTTTTGTATTTAAATCGCCCGGTTTAATCGGTTGGGTTAATGGAAACCCTAGAGTGTGCCTATAAAAAAGGAAACTCGAAATTAGGGCTTTAGTTAGTCACTTTTCGTTTTGTAAAAGAGAACAAGAGAGAGAAGGAGAAGGACCAGAATCGTTAGGGTTTGAGGGGAAATAGTTTCGACATATCACATAGTTGTCAAAGGTAACAAAATTTGATAGAGTTATTTCTATTTTACAGAAGTGGATTTAGATTTAAATTCGTTGAGTTATTCGCAGTTTTGTGAGACACGATTTCTCAGACGCGAATAAGGACTAGCAGAGATTGTAACTGAGATCGTGGTCTCGTCTGGTTTCTGATCGACACGAGATTATGTGGCAAGCTTTGTAACGTCTAAGGCTAGCATTTCACCGGAGGGATTTGATAGTTAACGGTTGCTTTTATATTTTAGGATTTCGTCTTTGAGACTGTTTATTTTTTATTTTTGTGTCCAGTTAGCTTCAAGGTTACTTTTGGTTGTGTGACTTGTTGTAGGACGTATCTGGACTGTTTCAGACGCAAGGAGAGTCTCTCCTAGTTATAATTGATGTTAGAATCAACTTGTTAAGGTGAATGCGTGATCATGAGCTTATCTGAGCGATTGGGTTGTATGACTTGTTTTGTATGATGATATGTAGGTGTGGTGATATGTGTTTTTGGATGAATTGGTCAATTACTGGTTTGTTTTGTGTTGTATTTGTGATTATACCCTTTTATTTGCTTGTGTGTATAGCTCGTAGATAGGAGGATCGCCTCACTAAGTATTTGTGATAATACTTACGCATCTCCTTCTTTTTGGTGCAGGTAAAGATAAAGTGTGATCGTAAAATCATGGCAAGCAAGAGATGATGATCTAGGAACTCGTTTGGTTGTGCTCTATTTTTTTATTATGGTTATTGGAATCCTGTTAGGTTTGTGTTAGGATTGTTAGTCATTCTTGGTTATGTTGGTCGAATAATTTATTTATTCATAAAATAGTATTTTTAACTTGCAATTTAATGTTGTTTTATTGGTTGGTTTAAGTAAATATGAGAATATTAATTATGATTTCTTTTAAAAATGAAGCGGATTGTTTCGATAACCTACGATACAATGTGGGTTTTAACCTAATATATATAAAAATGGAAAAAATAGAAAAAACCAACTTTCAATTTGTAGACGTTTAAATAGCATACTCGTCATAAGTAAATCATTTAATCATGAAGTCAGCGAATTGTTAGGAATTTAATGACATTTTTAAAATTTAAAGATTTAAACGTCCTTAATTTAAAGTCGAAGCTTTATTGATTTGTAAAATCGTTTTTAAGACTGTAGAAACTTTTAAAATACAAATATAGCATTTAAAGGTTCACTATTTGTTAAATTTCTCATGTTTTATTTTGTTAAAATTAAAGTACTCAAACCCTTTGTTTTTATTAGAATCATTTTGTATTTCTGAAGTATTATTTGTGGTTAAAATGGTCTCTTAAATTACTATGCTTTAGTATTGAAATATTATATTTATGCATTTCAAAAACTTATTGTCTGCATTCTTTTTTTTGTCATGTTATTACATTATTACTAGTGATATTTAATCTAATCATCTTATGATGATATTTAACTAATTGTAACATATGCAATTATGATGAACAGCTTTTCCAAACAATGGTTTCACGCGTAGCTTTCCTTGACACACTTGGACCTTCAACGGAAGGTCATGCATGTACGACATCCATGTGATGGACATGCTCTTCATGCGCACTCTGGACCTCCGATAAGGTTTGCACCATTAATATGAAAGAAACTGCTTTGTTTTCTGGGACTTGAAGTCCAAACCTAGGTGTAGAAATATTAATAAATTTTTGGTTACCTATTTAAACAAATGGACCTCCACTATATCTGCTTACTTTTTAGTTAAAAATTTAAATAAAAAATAATCCTAATAAAATGAAATAGAGTTAATCCCCTGTTTAACTCGAAAATGTATAGGATGATTGTAACTTTGTAAGTAAGTAAGTAAAATTAATTAGAACCGAAACTTTTTTTTAGAATAAGAGACAAATCTTACCATCCATTAAAGATTTAATCAATACTAATGGAATTATGGGACAAGAAAAATGATATACGAATACAATCACTAACTTTCTTTATACATAATAACAGCTAAAAATTTGGATGTCTGTTAACAACCACACCCTGTATTATATTTTTGATCAAAACCTATATGGAATCATCGAAACTGAAATGAAAGATACCAAAAGTCAAAAACTACCACAGAGAATATATGTATGAATTGGAACATGGGATTGGTGCCCTATTTACTCTTCATTTCCGAGGCCCAAGCATTAATATATGAGAAATGGTCTCTGATATTTTAATTTTTGGACTTTATCTAAAATATGTTTTTAAACGGATGAAGTACGAAAAATAAAACTGAATATAATTAACTAGTGTTTGCTTAATTATACACTACTGATATGATTATAATTAATGAAAGTATATATTACAACGTAAATTGATTTATATGTAAAGAAGAAAAATATATAAAAAAACTTATTAGGCGGATGAAAGCTAAACATTTTATTATATATAGTTTCCTTAATTTGAAAATTTGTAATGGTACAAGTATAGTAAAGGAATGTAGAAACTTGTGATAATTATAAAACCGATGTGCCGGTTGATAGATCATTGGATTAGTTTTGTCATTGTATTATTTGTATAGTTAACGTTGAATATATGTTCCTAAAAAAAACAAAATGCGTTCCTAATATACTCGTTGGAAAGAGCTATTAGATGCCCCTATAACAATATAGCGTAGGCTCATATTAATTAAGGGAAAAACTCAAAAAAAAACTTCAACTAATTTTTATTTGGACGTTAATATTCAATTATTTTTGTTTGGAAGAAAAATACACGAAGTAATAACAGTGTGCAATTTAATATTCAAAATATTAAATGTTGTTATTTTCACACTCACATCTGACAACAAAAATAAAATTCCAAATTTACCCTTACCTTCTCAATTAACTATTAATTATTAGATGATATGAAATTAATTTTATAATTATGGATAAAAATTAATTCTATTAATATTTATTTTATGGTGTCTAAAAATAAAATATTTTATTTTATTAATAACCTATGATACAACGTGGGTTTTAACCTAATATATATAAAAATAGAAAAAATAGAAAAAGCCAACTTTCAAATTGTAGACGTTTTAATAGCATACTCGTTATAAGTTAACCATTTAATCATGAAGTCAGCGAATTGTTAGGCTATTAATGATATTTTGAAAAGTTGAAGATTTAAACGTCCTTAATTTAAAAGTCGAAGCTTTATTGATTAGTAACATCGTTTTTAAGACTATAAATACTTTTAAAATACAAATAGAGCATTTAAAGCTTCACTCTTTGTTAAATTTCTCTTGTTTTATTTCGTCAACACTAAAGTACTCTAATCCTCTATTTTTATTGGAACCATTTTGTAATTCTGAAGTATTATTTGTTGTTAAAATGGACTCTTGAATTACTCTGCTTTAGTATGAAATATTTTATTTATGCATTTCAAAAGCTTATTGTCTGCATTCTTTTTTGTCATGTTATTACATTATTACTAGTGATATTTAATCTAATCATCTTATGATGATATTTAACTAATTGTAACATATGCAATTATGATGAACAGCTTTTCCAAACAATGGTTTCACGCGTAGCTTTCCTTGACACACTTGGACCTTTAACGGAAGGTCATGCATGTACGACATCCATGTGATGGACATGCTCTTCATGCGCACTCTGGACCTCCGATAAGGTTTGCACCATTAATATGAAAGAAACTGCTTTGTTTTCTGGGACTTGAAGTCCAAACCTAGGTGTAGAAATATTAATAAATTTTTGGTTACCTATTTAAACAAATGGACCTCCACTATATCTGCTTACTTTTTAGTTAAAAATTTAAATAAAAAATAATCCTAATAAAATGAAATAGAGTTAATCCCCTGTTTAACTCGAAAATGTATAGGATGATTGTAACTTTGTAAGTAAGTAAGTAAAATTAATTAGAACCGAAACTTTTTTTTAGAATAAGAGACAAATCTTACCATCCATTAAAGATTTAATCAATACTAATGGAATTATGGGACAAGAAAAATGATATACGAATACAATCACTAACTTTCTTTATACATAATAACAACTAAAAATTTGGATGTCTGTTAACAACCACACCCTGTATTATATTTTTGATCAAAACCTATATGGAATCATCAAAACTGAAATGAAAGATACCAAAAGTCAAAAACTTCCACAGAGAATATATGTATGAATTGGAACATGGGATTGGTGCCCTATTTACTCTTCATTTCCGAGGCCCAAGCATTAATATATGAGAAATGGTCTCTGATATTTTAATTTTTGGACTTTATCTAAAATATGTTTTTAAACGGATGAAGTACAAAAAATAAAACTGAATATAATTAACTAGTGTTTGCTTAATTATACACTGCTGATATGATTATAATTAATGAACGTATATATTACAACGTAAATTGATTTATATGTAAAGAAGAAAAATATAAAAAAAACTTATTAGGCGGATGAAAGCTAAACATTTTATTATATATAGTTTCCTTAATTTGAAAATTTGTAATGGTACAAGTATAGTAAAGGAATGTAGAAACTTGTGATAATTATAAAACCGATGTGCCGGTTGATAGATCATTGGATTAGTTTTGTCATTGTATTATTTGTATAGTTAACGTTGAATATATGTTCCTAAAAAAAACAAAATGCGTTCCTATTATACTCGTTGGAAAGAGCTATTAGATGCCCCTATAACAATATAGCGTAGGCTCATATTAATTAAGGGAAAAACTCAAAAAAAAACTTCAACTAATTTTTATTTGGACGTTAATATTCAATTATTTTTGTTTGGAAGAAAAATACACGAAGTAATAACACTGTGCAATTTAATATTCAAAATATTAAATGTTGTTATTTTCACACTCACATCTGACAACCAAAATAAAATTCCAAATTTACCCTTACCTTCTCAATTAACTATTAATTATTAGATGATATGAAATTAATTTTATAATTATGGATAAAAATTAATTCTATTAATATTTATTTTATGGTGTCTAAAAATAAAATATTTTATTTTATTAATAACCTATGATACAACGTGGGTTTTAACCTAATATATATAAAAATAGAAAAAATAGAAAAAGCCAACTTTCAAATTGTAGACGTTTTAATAGCATAGTCGTTATAAGTTAACCATTTAATCATGAAGTCAGCGAATTGTTAGGCTATTAATGATATTTTGAAAAGTTGAAGATTTAAACGTCCTTAATTTAAAAGTCGAAGCTTTATTGATTAGTAACATCGTTTTTAAGACTATAAATACTTTTAAAATACAAATAGAGCATTTAAAGCTTCACTCTTTGTTAAATTTCTCTTGTTTTATTTTGTCAACACTAAAGTACTCTAATCCTCTGTTTTTATTGGAACCATTTTGTAATTCTGAATTATTATTTGTTGTTAAAATGGACTCTTGAATTACTCTGCTTTAGTATGAAATATTTTATTTATGCATTTCAAAAGCTTATTGTCTGCATTTTCTTTTTGTCATGTTATTATAACATTACTAGGGATATTTAATCTATTCATATTATGATGATATTTAACTACTTGTAACATATGCAATTATGATGAACAGCTTCTCCGAACAATGGTTTCACGGCGCAGCTCTCCTTGACACACTTGGACCTTCAACGGAAGGTCATGCATGTACGAGATCCATGTGATGGACATGCTCTTCATGCGCACTCTGGACCTCCGATAAGGTTTGCACCATTAATATGAAAGAAAGTGCTTTGTTTTCTAGGAATTGAACTCGAAACCTAGGTGTAGAAGTATTAATAAACTTTTAGTTAACTATTGAAACAAATGGACCTCCACTATAGCTGCTTATTTTTTTGTTAAAAATTTAAATAAAAAATAAAAAATAATACTAATAAAATGAAATAGAGTTAATCCCCTGTTGAACTCGAAAATGTATAGGATGATTGTAACTTTGTAAGTAAGTAAGTAAAATTAATTAGAAACGAAACTTTTTCAGAGTAAGAGACAAATCTTACCAACCATTAAAGATTTAATTAATACTAATGGAATTATGGGACAAGAAAAATGCCATACGAATACAATCACTAACTTTCTTTATACATAATAACAGCGAGACATTTAGATATCTGTTAACAACCACCCCCTGTATTATATTTTTGATCAGAACCTATATGGAATCATCGAAACTGAAATGAAAGATAGCAAAGGTCTAAAACTACCACATAGAATATATGTATGAATTGGAACATGGGATTGGTAGCCTATTTACTCTCCATTTCCGAGGCCCAAACATTAATATATGAGAAATGGTCTCTGATATTTTAATTTTTAGACTTTATCTAAAATATCTTGTTAAACGGATGAAGTACAAAAATTAAAACTGAATATTATTAACTAGTGTATGCTTAATTATACACTGCTGATATGATTATGATAAATGAACGTATATATTACAACGTAAATTGATTTACATGTAAAGAAGAAAAATATTAAATAAAAACTTATTAGGCGGATGAAAGCTAAACATTTTATTATATTTAGTTTCCTTAATTTGAAAGTTTGTAATGGTACAAGTATAGTAAAGGAATGTAGAAACTTGTGATAATTATAAAACCGATGTGCCGGTTGATAGATAATTGGATTAGTTTTGTCATTGTATTATTTGTATGGTTAACGTTGAATATATGTTCCTAAAAAAAAATGTGTTCCTCATATACTCGTTAGAAAGAGCTATTAGATGCCCCCATAACAATATAACGTAGGCTCATATTAATTAAAGGAAAAACCCGCAAAAAAACTTAACTAATTTTTATTTGGACGTTAATATTCAATTATTTTTTGTTTGGAAGAAAAATACACGAAATAATAAAACTTTGCAATTTAATATTCAAAATCTTAAATGTTGTTATTTTCACACTCACATCTGACAACAAAAAGAAAATTCCAAATTTACCCTTACCTTCTCAATTGACTATTAATTATTAGATGATATGACATTAATTTTATAATTTTGGATAAAAATTAATTCTATTAATATTTTATTTTATGGTGTTTAAAAATAAAATATTTTATTTTATTAATAACCTATGATACAACGTGGGTTTTAACCTAATATTTATAAAAATAGAAAAAAATAGAAAAAGCCAGCTTTCAAATTGTAGACGTTTTAATAGCATACTTGTAATAAGTTAACCATTTAATCATGAAGTTAGCGAATTGTTAGGCATTTAATGATATTTTTAAAAGTTGAAGATTTAAACGTCCTTAATTTAAAAGTCGAAGCTTTATTGATTAGTAACATCGTTTTTAAGATTATAAATACTTTTAAAATACAAATATAGCATTTAAAGCTTCACTGTTTGTTAAATTTCTCTTGTTTTATTTTGTCAACATTAAAGTACTCTAATCCTCTGTTTTTATTGGAACCATTTTGTAATTTTGAAGTATTATTTGTTGTTAAAATGGTCTCTTGAATTACTCTGCTTTAGTATGAAATATTATATTTACGCATTTCAAAAGCTTATTGTCTGCATTTTCTTTTTGTCATGTTATTACAACATTACTAGTGATATTTAATCTAATCATATTATGATGATATTTAACTACTTGTAACATATGCAATTATTATGAACAGCTTCTCCGAACAATGGTTTCACGGCGCAGCTCTCCTTGACACACTTGGACCTTCAACGGAAGGTCATGCATGTACGAGATCCATGTGATGGACATGCTCTTCATGCGCACTCTGGACCTCCGATAAGGTTTGCACCATTAATATGAAAGAAAGTGCTTTGTTTTCTAGGAATTGAACTCCAAACCTAGGTATAGAAGTATTAATAAACTTTTGGTTATCTATTGAAACAAATGGACCTCCACTGTAACTGCTTATTTTTTAGTTAAAAATTTAAATAAAAATAAAGAATAATATTAATAAAATGAAATAGAGTTAATCCTCTAGTAAAATTTATCAGAACCGAAACTTTTTTCGAATAAGAGACAAATCTTACCAGCCATTAAAGATTTAATTAATACTCATGGAATTATGAGACAAGAAAAATGACATACGAATACGATCACTAATTTTCTTTATACATAATAACAGCTAGACATTTGCATGTCTGTTAACAACCACCCCCATATATTATATTCTTGAGCAGAACCTATTTGGAATCATCGAAACTGAAATGAAAGATACCAAAGGTCCAAAACTACCATAGAGAATATATGTATTAATTGGAACATGGGATTGGCGGCCTATTTACTCTCCATTTCCGAGGCCCAAACATTAATAAATGAGAAATGGTCTCTGATATTTTAATTTTTGGACTTTATTATAACATTTTTTTAAACGGATGAAGTACCAAAATTAAAACTGAATATAATTAACTAATGTATGCTTAATTATATATTGCTGATATGATTATGATGAATGAACATATATATTACAACGTAAATTGATTTACATGTAACAATTTAAAAACGGTTGACCCCATTGGTTGTAGTGGTGGTCTAGCTCTTTTTTATAATAATGATTTTAATGTTTCAATAAATTTTGCAAGTAATCGTCTAATAGATTTAGATGCGGTTTACAAAGCCAAAATAATTCATCTCTCGTTTGTTTACGGTGATCCGGTTCCAAATAAAAGAGATCAAGTTTGGGAACGTTTAACAAGGATAGGTGTGTCTCGTAATGCACCATGGTTTTTCATAGGCGATTTTCATGGGGAAGGATAGGTGTATCCCGATTATAAACGTATATAAATAGTAAACATCATAAGATTAAGTTTTAACCGCGGTTAGCGATTCCGTTACCACTATTAACGGCCGTTAATTAGGATGTCTGATTTTACCAAAATTTAAAGAATAAAAGTTCTTAAAGGACATAGAAATTAACTTAGGTATTAAACCGGCAAATTAAAAATAAATGGAGTTTTTTTCGGGTTTTTTCCGATTTTAATGAGCTAACCGGAAATCATGAGAAAAGTGGTGGAAATTTAAGACATGTGTCTTCTTTCATCCCTTTCAATACAATGATCCAAGATTGCGATCTATTGGATTTTTCATATTTAGGTTACTGGTTATCATGGCGAGGATGGCGGGATAAGAAACCAATCTGGTGCCGTTTGGATCGGGCTTTAGCTAATAAGGATTGGCCTGATATATTTTGCAATTCTTTCATTGAATATTTAACAGTGATGGCCTCCGATCAATCACTGGTCATTGCAACTTTAACAGATAAGATACCATGGGGAAAACAAAGTTATAGGTTTGACAAAAGATGGATTGGTAAAGAAGGGTTATTAGAGGCAATTGCAGATGGGTAGAATATAGAAAATGGATTAAGGGAGGGTAATTTTGTGGACAAATTGACGAGTTTGTAGACGTTCTATTTCCCAATGGTGGAAGAAATTATCACCTTATGGACGAAAAACAATAGAGAATTTGAAGTCAGAGTTAGCGGCAGCACAGAGGGATGATCTCAGAACACCGGAAGAAATAACGGATTTAAACATGTGGTTAAAAGAGGCATATCGGGATGAAGAGTTATATTGGTATCAAAAAAGTCAGAGTCTTGGATGAAAGAAGGAGATCAAAATTCGAAATACTTCCACGCTCTAGTAAAACAGAGAGGTGCTATGAACCGAATAACCGGCCTCCATGATGAAAATGGAATATGGTCTGTAGAGGAGACAAATCTTCAAAAGATAGCGGTGTCGTATTTTGAGAATTTGTTCACAACGACAAATCCTCAAGTGGTGGAGGATTCTTTGGCAGAAATTCAAATTTCAATAACGGATCAGATAAATGTATTTCTAACAAAACCCACGATAGAGATTGAGATTAGAACGGCTCTATTTATGATGCATCCGAAAAAAGCACCAGGCCCAGACGGTATGACAGCTTTGTTTTTTTAAAAAACATGGGGTACCATTAAAGAGGATCCGATGTTTTTGGTAAACTCACTTCTCAAAGACGGAATGTTTGATAAACGGTTGAATACGACAAATATATGTCTTATTCCCAAAACGGAGCGATTCGACTCGGATGACCGAATTACGGCCTATTAGTCTTTGTAATGTTGGTTATAAAGTTATTTCAAAAATCCTTTGTCAAAGATTAAAAACGGTTTTGCCAAACCTTATTTTGGAAACACAATCTGCTTTTGTGGAAGGACGCCTAATCTCAGATAATATTCTTATAGCTCAGGAGATGTTTCATGGGCTTAGGACTAACCCATCATGTAAAGGAAAATTTATGGCCATTAAAACTGTTATGAGTAAAGCTTACGACATGGTGGAATGGAAATTCATTGAGGAATTATTAAGGAAAATGGGTTTCTGCGAAAAGTGGATTTCATGGATAATGTGGTGTATAACAACAGTTTTCAATATCGGGTTCTTATTAATGAACAACCTAGAGGCTTGATAGTACCCGGGAGAGGTTTAAGATAAGGAGATCTGCTATCTCCTTACCTATTTATTCTATGTACGGAGGTACTTATTGCGAATATTCGGAAAGCTGAATAACGAAAATTGATTACTGGTATGAAAGTAGCTACGGCAAGCCCCTCGGTAACTCATCTGTTATTTGCAGATGATAGTTTATTCTTTTGCAAAGCTAGCAATGAGAATTGTGGAGTAATCTTGGAAATTTTCAAGTATTATGAAGCGGTTTCAGGATAACAAATAAATTTTTCAAAGTCCTCGATACAGTTTGGTCATAAGGTAGATGGTTCACTTAAGGCAGAAATAAAATCAACATTGGGAATCACTAATCTTGGTGGTATGGGCTCCTATCTTGGTTTACCAGAAAGTCTAGGTGGATCTAAAACAAAAAAAAATTCTTTTGTTAGAGATATATTACAAAATAGGATGAATGGATGGCCAGCTAAGTTTTTATCGAAAGGAGGAAAAGAGGTGATGATTAAATCGTTATCTACGGCATTACCAACTTATGTTATGTCTTGCTTTAGACTACCGAAAACAATCACATCGAAGCTCACGACTGCAATCGCAAAATTCTGCAGGAGTTCAAATGGTGAATCTAGAGGTATGCATTGGATGGCATGTGATTAGGTGTGTTATAGCAAATCAGAAGGGGGTTTAGGTTTTTGTAATGTAGACGATTTTAATTCGGCTCTTCTAGCTAAACAATTATGGCATTTAATCACGGTTCCAGATTCACTCTTTGCGCGGGTTTTTAAAGGACGTTATTTTTCGGAAATGTAACGCTTTGGATAATATAAGATCATACTCTCCATCCTATGGATGAAGAAGTATTTGCTCAGCTAGATCTCTGGTTAATAAAGGACATACTAAAAGAGTCGGTTCTGAAGAATCCATCTCAGTTTGGGAGGATCCGTGGATTCCAACTCAATTCTCGAGACCAACAGTAAAAAATGGTTCCCCTATTGATCCTTCTTTAAGGTGAAAAGTCTTATTGACTCACATACAAATTTCTGGAATATTGATCTTTTACAAGAGCTTTTTGATCCGGAAGATGTCTCGCTAATAAGTGCTTTGCACTTGGGTGCGTCAACTAAGGAAGATATTCTAGGTTGGCATTTCACAAAATCTGGAAAGTATACAGTTAAATCTGGATATCATACGACGCGGTTAAAGACTTTGGATGATAACTATTCTTTTATTGGCCCAAACATCAAAGTCTTAAAAGCATTGTCATCGAAAGTACAGTGTCCGCCCAAGTTACGTCACTTCTTGTGGAAAATTTTAATAGGATGTGTACCAGTAACGGACAATCTACGAAAACACGGTATAAACTATGAGATAGGATGTAGCAGATGTGGTGCTCTAGAAGAAATCATTAACCACACGGTTTTCTTATGCCATCCTGCTCGTCAGATTTGGGCATTTTCAAAGATACCTACGGTCCCAGGAAAATATCCTTATGCATCTATCTATGCAAATTTGGATCATTTATTTTGGTGAATATCTTTGGAATTTGATGCGTATTTCCATGGATAATTTGGTATATTTGGAAAGCACAGAATGAAAAAATCTTTGAGAATGTGGATAAAGATCCTCTAGAGATCTTACACATGGCGGAAAAGAGTCAGACTCGTGGAAGTCCACTCAACTTGAGCTTCACAACAAAAATTTTGGTTCAGTCAATTTGAAAGATCGTAATCGATGCGGCATTTTCCTTTAGAGAATAATTATTCTGGATATCGTTGTTTTGTAGATGGATCTTGGAAAGGTAACGAAAAATTTTCTGACAACCAAGATGTGTATGATTGGTGCCCACAACCAAGATGTAGTTTTTCTTACAGACTGTTCAAATCTGGTAGAGATGGTTGTGGATGTCGGATTCACACACTCAAGTATTTATTTATTTAGTGAGAAGGATTATTCTTGAGGACAAATGTACTAGAAAATAGATTGATGATTATAGAGAAAACTATGAGTTTTGTAAGAAAATGTGTATAGTAAGTTTGCACAAAAAATGCGTGTCTCTTTACATGGTCCTTGACCCATAATTTATACTCAAAGAATACATTTAATTCTCATTTACACCCAATTATTCTATCTTAAATGTATCTGTTTCGGTCTTCGAATTAACTATTCAAACGTTCGAATTTGAATTGACTCCGGACTTCCTGGGCTTCACCTTCCAGCCCACTCGAGTCTCCAATCCGGGTAGCTTGGACTTCGATGTCACGTTCACCTCGCGAATTAAACACTTCACCTATATTCTTGCTCAAGGAAACCTGTGGGCCTTTCCTCTCTTGGGCCTCTCCTACTTACGTGGCAATCTTTGACCGGTCCCGAGCCCATGGTGCGGGATCCGACACCAACAATTAGCCCCCCAAGTCTTTCGAAGTGATACTCCAATTTGGAAGACTTTAATGCTCTAATGGGCAAAGATTGCGCCAAGTGACTCTCTGATTTCCCGCCAAAATTACGTTATTCCTATGATTTCGGAATCACCCATAATTACTCTCGTGACATCTGTCACAATTATGACCGTATATCAATTACTTACTATTAAAGCGGGGAAAACTCTTCCACTTCCCCCATGACTTCCAAGGCGGTTCCGTCATCATCACTGGCTTGCGTAAGGTAAATTCACTTTACTCTCTCCTTATTATTTTTCACGCTTTACTTTTCCTCTAGAACACAGTTCTTTTCTTCTTCCTTTCTGCACTTTCTCTCCCTCGAACCCCCAGACTGTTCATTTTCTTATGATGAATTCTGAAAACGAAAGGCCTGAATCTCCATCTTTCGATGACGGTGGTTCTAGTAATGACATTTGCACCCGACAAAATGATATCGCCGGTCCACATTATCAATCCACATGCACTCTTCAATCCCTCAGCCGACTGAGAGAACTTTGCCGAATCCCACCCAAAATTATGAGGGATTCGCAGATGCCGGAGCCCACTGAATCGCCAGAGGACCACCGTCCCAGATTCTTTTGCGTTTAGGAAATCTACTTCAAAGGTTGCGGATTGACCTTCCCTCTTCCCGAAGCTCTGGTTCGATATTTGGCTGCTCTTGAAATCGCCCTACCTCAACTAACCCCTAACCTCCTCCGAACCATCCTGTGTATTATTACCATCGCAGCGACAGCCGGTTTTGTCATCGGGGTTCCGGAATTGAACGAACTTCTCAGTATTAGGAGTTCGCCGAAGAAAACCGGGTATTTTTCAGCGTACCCGAACGCCAACAGGAATCTCATCTCGAATCTCCCGAACAAGGATGAGAATTGGCGCCATCCTTGGTTCCTGATTAACAAAACCCCTGCCTCGATTGGAAACCTTTTCGATGTGCTTCCATCGAAGTGGTCTTCGAAACCTGGTAGAAATTAGGTCACATATGCCTTTTTGCTTATCCTCTTTTTTTATTTAATCGATTTTATGATTTTCATTTCGGAGCTTTCATTGCTCCAACTCTCCCAACTATAGAATTTGTTGAATTCATCAAGATTGTTATCGAGGGAGAGACCCTCTGGAACTCTTTCACTCTCGATCGGTTCATTGAGGCCAATCATAAGCTCAGAATGAGTCCACCCGGACAACTACCCAACTTCCACCACCTCCACCTCTACCTCACGGAACTTCTGCTAGGGCTATCGCTTCCCGTTGAAAGACGTTATCCAAGCCAATGACAAAGGCTTGTGAGGCGAACAAGTCATTCCTTCAGTCTGCTGTCGACAAGAAAGAATACAGTAGAACTCTGCTGGTCGACGATGGTAGCGACGAAGGGGCGAGATCTGCCGGTGCCTTCAGACCTACACCTCACCGTAAAGGTCATGGCGGCCGGTCACCTCGTAGAGACCAATCACCACGTCGTGACTCACCTCAGACTGCTTCTCGGACTAGGTTAAGCAGCGAACTGATAGCAGACTTGCTTCAGAAAAAGAGAGAAAGACCAACTCGCAGCAGTTCCTTTCCTAAGAGAGATAAGACTATAGCCCGAACTGATCGTTCTCCTCGATCATCTCCCCTACCCCGATCAATGGGTCCCCCTCCTCCAGTCATCGCATCTCCTTCTTCTAGATCTTGGGGTGAAAGACCGGTCGGAGTGCAAATCCTCACAAGAAGAGTGTGAGCCCCGAGATGCCAACCCTAAGCTAAGGCCGTTCTGGTTCCTCAAACCAAATCACTCACAGGTTAGAAATTACCATTTAATCTCTTTACTTGCTATATTGTTTGATTCATCGGCCTAACTTCCCATACATGGGTTCGAATCTCTTTATTACTTTGACAGCGATGGAAACAGAGGGAAACGTCTTCCGATGCTTCAAGACTCGGAAAGACACAATCCTGCCAACCTTTGACAGGTGGCGTCCTGCGATTTGCGAGCGATTCCTACTTCGCGCCTAATATGACTTCCCTAAGATCGACACTCTTGAGGTTGAGTAGGGGATAGACTTTGCATCTAAGAGATCATGAGATCACTCAAACCAAAGGATGTGGAGCGAATGGTCACACAAATGATGCAGATGGCCTTTGATTTACCTTTGATCTAGCTTAAAAGAGTTTGAGATTGAAAGGATAGATGAGTTTACAATGAGGAAATACAAGAGTTTAAATAGAGAAGAAGAGAAAAGGAAGAGTTAGTCTTGGAATAAGCTCCAAGGCCACTCGGAAAAGGAGAAATCATAAATGAAAATCTGAACAAAAATAGACCCATGGCCTTCCAAATTCGTGGTCATCTTAGTGGGCTTAGGCCGGATTGATAATGGGGGATTTGGAAGTGTTACTCAAGCCTCATTAAAAACCTACTAAGGAAAACCCATTGGGACAAAACCTTAGAAGGGAAAAAGAGTACCCAAGTAACACTTAGCCTATTACCAATCGTCTTGGGCTGCTTTCGAGTTCCAAACGGTTAGTATGACTTCATTTGGATGCTTGCCCAAGTGGTTAAGAAGTCCGGTAACGGCTTGGTTGAGATGTCTAGTCTTCGAACGAGTCATAGGGCCGGTTGGTTCCGCCAAAGCTTCCTCCGTTACAAGCTGCTCCTCGGCTACAAGCTGCTCCATTGGTTCAAGTTCCAAGTCTTGTCCGGCAATAGTCATATCATGCCCTCCCTCTTGAAAAGGATTTGCCCTCAAATCCGTTTCATCTACAAGAAAAGGAGATAAATCAGAAACATTAAAGCTCGAACTTATATTATGCTTACCTCAAAAATCAATTTGATAAGAGTTATCATTGATCCTTTTTGTAATGGTGAACGGCCCGTTTATTCTTGGCATCAGTTTGCTACGTCTTTCGGCTGGGAATCATTCCTTCCTTAAGTGAATCCACACTTAGTCACCTTCTTCAAAGACCATGCGTCGCCGGCCCTTGTTCGCTTGTTCCACATACTTCTTTGTTTTCTCCTCAATATTTTTCCTAGCTTCCTCATGGATTTGCTGCACCATTTCTGCTTTCTTTTTCCCATCGTTCGGTTGGACTTTGGACTTAGCCTTTTTACATGTGACAAACTCCTTCGGCCATAAGGAGTGATGCCACGTTTGTAAGGCGCGGACCAAAGCGTAAAGTTCTTTGTCATAAATCCGATAGTTTAATGTGGCACCACCGAGCTTCTCACTAAAGTAGGCTATGGGCTTCTTATCCTGCATCAAAACAGCTCCAATACCTATGCCGGAGGCATCACATTCGATTTCAAAGGTTTTAAGAAAATCAGGTAAGATCAAAATATGGGCATTAGTAAGCTTCTGTTTAAGTGCTTGAAAAGCTTTCTCTTGAGCTTCTTCCCATTTGAATCCAACATCTTTCTTGATTACTTCGGTGAGGGGTGCAGCTAAGGTGCTAAAATCCTTGACAAAGCGTCTATAGAAACCGGCAAGGCCATGAAAGCTCAGAACTTCTCCAACGGTTTTAGGGCTAGGCCTGAAACAACCCGACCCATTTTTTTAAAAAAAAATATAATTAAATATTCCTATAAATATCTAATTAAATCAACCAATAAAATAACAATTAAACCGCAAGTCAAAAATACTATTTTATGAATAAATAAATAATTCGACCAACAAAACCAAGAATAACTAACAATCCTAACCGGGTTTTAATAACCAAAAACACCAAAAATAAAACAAACGAGTTCCTAGATCATCCTCTCTTCCTTGCCATGATTCCACGATCAGACTTTATCTTTACCTGCATCAACAACACAATGAGATACGTAAGTATTATCATAAATACTTAGTGAGGCGATCCTCCCATCTACGAGCTATACACACAAGCAAATAAAAAGGTATAATCACGAATACAATACAAACAAACCAGTCATTGAACAATTCACCCAAAACACATTCACCACACCTACATATCATCACACAAAACAAATCACACAACCCAATCGCCCAGATAAGCTCATGGTCACGCACTCACCTTAACAAATTGATTCTAATAGCAATTAAACCCAGGAGAGTCTCTCCTTGCGTCTGAAACAGTCCAGAAACGTCCTACAACAAGTCCACAACCAAAAGCAACCTTGAAGCAAACTGGACAGGAAAAACCAGAAACAAGCAGTCTCAAAGACGAAACCCTAAAACACAAACTAACCGTTAACTATTCACTCGCTCCGGTGAAATCCTAGCTGCAGACGTCAAAAAGCTGCCCACAAAATCTCGTGCCGATCGGAAAACAGACGAGACCACGATCTCAGTTTCAATCTCCGCTGGTCCCAATTCGCGTCTGAGAAAACGTGTCTCACGAAACTGCGAATAACTCAACCAATTTTAATCCAAATACAATTCTGTAAACTGGAGAATAACTATAAAGGACTTGGGAATAACTCTACCAAATTTCGTTACCGTTTACCACGATTTGATATGACGAAACCGATTTCTCCCAAACCCTAACGATTTTGCTCCTTCTCCTTTTCTCTCTTTTTCTCCTTTATAAAACGAAAAGTGGCTAACCAAAGCCCTAATTTCGAGTTTCCTTCTTTTATAGGCACAGTCTAGGGTTTCCAATTAACCCAACCAATTAAACCGGATGATTTAAAAACAAACCCTAACCGATTTTCCGGTTCACGGGCGTTACAAGGCCACTCCTTGATTACCTTCACTTTCTCCTCGTCTACTTTAACCCCATCTGCACTTACAACAAAACCTAGAAAAACAAGATTATCCGTGCAAAAGGTGCACTTTTTAAGATT
Source organism: Arabidopsis thaliana (assembly GCF_000001735.4). Classification (NCBI taxonomy): domain Eukaryota; kingdom Viridiplantae; phylum Streptophyta; class Magnoliopsida; order Brassicales; family Brassicaceae; genus Arabidopsis; species Arabidopsis thaliana. The sequence goes on along the minus strand of NC_003074.8, from coordinate 13,168,020 downwards.
CGCAAAAAGCTTCTCTTCCCTAAGGACTTTCATGACCGATTCTAGATGATCAATATGTTCAGCCATGCTCTTGCTATAACCCAAAATGTCATCGAAATAAACCACAACGAAATGACCTATGAATGCTCTAAGAATGTGGTTCATTAAGCGCCTGAATGTACTAGGTGCATTTGTCAACCCGAATGGCATAACTAACCATTCGTACAACCCATGTTTCGTTTTAAATGCAGTTTTTGACTCGTCTTCTTCTTTCATCCTAATTTGATGATAACCACTTTTTAAATCTATTTTAGAGAAAATGCATGAACCATGCAACTCATCAAGCATATCATCAAGTCTAGGAATAGGGTGGCGATACTTCACCGTAATATTATTGATTGCACGACAATCAACGCACATACACCAACTCCCATCTTTCTTTGGAACAAGTAGAACCGGAACGGCACATGGACTCATGCTCTCTCGGATATGCCCTTTAGCCATGAGTTCGTCGACTGGTCGTTGCAACTCCTTGGTTTCCACCAGATTGGTACGATAAGCAGGACGGTTGGGAAGTGTTGATCCCGGGACAAAGTCTATTTGATGTTCGATTCTCCGGATAGGTGGTAAGCCGTTGGGGCTGACTTCGGGAAACACATCTTTATAATCCTGTAAAAGAGAAGTCAACTCACTCGGATCGGCCGGTGCAAGGTTAGTCAAAGACGTTAGTGCTTCTTTAAAAATAAACAATAAGATGGGTCGTTTATAGTGCATAGCTTGCTTAACCTTGTTAGCCTTAATAAAGAAATTGGGTTGCTTACGGACTTTGGTTTCCTTGGCCGAGAGTTGAATTTGATCCTCATATACCTCTTGTGGTGTCAATGGAATGAGGGTCGTTTTCTTGCCTTTGAACATGAAGGAGTACCGATTTGTGAAACCATCATGGGTCACTCTCCGATCCGATTACCATGGTCGGCCTAAAAGGATATGTTTGACGTCCATTGGCAACACATCACAAAGAATTTGATCATGGTAGCTTCCAATTGCTAAGGGTACAACCACTTGATTCTTGACACTCATTTCTCCATCATCGATAAGCCATTGTAACTTGTACGGCTTAGGATGCTTTTGCGGCTTCAAATCGAGCTTTCGAACCATTGTTTCACTCGCCACATTTGTACAGCTTCCTCCATCAATGATCAAGCTACAAACTTTCTCATTGACGATGCACCGCGTATGAAATAGGTTCTCTCTTTGCTCTTCTTCTTCGGTTCGGGTTTGAAGGCTTAAAGTTCTCCTTGCCACGTAAAGTTCTCCGAACTTTTCTTCATACTCATCCGGGGATGAAGTCACGTCTTGCTCCTCTTCCGAATCCTTAGAAACTTTCCTCGACATCAAAAGCTTCTCATTAGCCAGCTTAGCAATACACTCTTCGGACGACGAATCAGGTTTTAGCACGAACTCGTCTTCGGACTCAAACTCACCATTCGCCCTTATGACCATAACTCTCTTGTTGGTATATTCATTAGCATAGTGCCCACGTCCATGGGACTTGAAGCATCAAAGATCACGGGTTCTAGTAGTGGTGCACTATCGGGCTTGGTCTTGTCTCGCTCTTGGATAGTCGGCATTATTTTAGGCTCACTCTTAGGAATGAAGGCTGGCTTGACGTCTCTTGAATAGCTTGGTCGGTTTGAATCATAATTCACCCAAGAGGATCCCTTTCTCTTAACCTGTTGCTCCACTAGGATATCTTTATGTAGCATCTCCTCCAACTCTTTGTAATGTTGCATCTCGACACGGTCCTGAATTTCTTGATTCAATCCTCCCAAGAACCTTGACATAGTCGCTTCACGATCCTCCATTATATTAGCGGGCAATATCAAAGTTTCCATCTCTTGGTAATAGTCTTCCACCGATCGAGTACCTTGGATGAGCTTTCAAAGCTTGGAATGAAGTTCACGATGATAGTGGCTTGGCACAAACCTACGCCTCATGAGAAGCTTCAACCCTTCCCATGTTTCAATAGGATGCTTTCCATTACGCCGCCTTGTAGTGACGATTTGATCCCACCAACTAAGAGCATAGTCGTAGAATTCAGTTGCGGCGACCTTCACGCGGTTAACGTCAGCGTAGTTTTGACAATTGAACACAAGTTCCATTTTCTTTTCCCAATCCAAATAGGCATCCGGATCATTCTTCCCATGGAAAGGTGGAACCTTCATCTTATAGCCACCAAGATTCTCAACCATAAGATCTCTTTCTTCTCTCACACGTCTTGGTCTCCGATTACTCCGGTGAGATGAGTGACCATGGCTGTAGTATTCTTGAGCGTTTGGGTCAATTAGGTCCTTCCTAGGGTCCTTGATTCGACTATCCATCTCCTTTCAAGATTGCTCTCCTTCCGAGATGATAACTTGTTCACCGGGTGCTTTCCCTTTCGCCCTAAGCTGATCATTAATTGGCTTAAGTTTGGCATCAATTATTTTCTCCATTTGTAAGGTGATAGCATCGATGATGGCTTGGTTATTAACACTCTTCTTTGAGCTTGATTCGGTTGTCACCATTTTCTGCCAACAAACAACACAAACCAGTCACTAGTTCAAGGAGAATACTAAACGTTTTACTAAAAACAGAGGCAGAAGATCGAACATAATAAATTATTAAATCATGCTCAAAAATTCCAAAAATAATTTTATAAGATACTACACTCGTCCTAGATTCAGATCCAATTGATTTTGTAATTTTATCGCAAGCTAATTATTTATAAAAATTAAATCAAGATGACAGCGAAGATGAAAAGACAGATGAGAAGATGAATGGGCAAAATGAAATGATGAATAGAATGGAACGAAATGATGAAGTGATGAAAGGATGGAGTACTCAACTTCAGAATGTGCTCTGATACCATTTAATATGACTTCCCTAAGATCGACACTCTTGAAGTTGAGTAGGGGATAGACTTTGCATCTAAGAGATCATGAGATCACTCAAACCAAAGGATGTGGAGCGAATGGTCACACAAAGGATGCGGATGGCCTTTGATTTACCTTTGATCTAGCTTAAAAGAGTTTGAGATTAAAAAGATATATGAGTTTATAATGAGGAAATACAAGAGTTTAAATAGAGAAGAAGAGAAAAGGAAGAGTTAGTCTTGGAACAAGTTCCAAGGCAACTCAGAAAAGGAGAAATCATAAATGAAAATTTGAACAAAAATAGACCCATGGCCTTCCAAATTCGTGGTCATCTTAGTGGGCTTGGGCCAGATTGATAATGGGGGATTTGGAAGTGTTACTCAAGCCTCATTAAAAACCTACTAAGGAAAACTCATTGGGACAAAACCTTAGAAGGGAAAAAGAGTACCAAAGTAACACTTAGCCCATTACCAATCGTCTTGAGTTGCTATCGAGTTCCAAACGGTTAGTATGACTTCATTTGGATGCTTGCCCAAGTGGTTAAGAAGTCCGGTAACGGCTTGGTTGAGATGCCTAGTCTTCGAACGAGTCATAGGGCCGGTTGGTTCCAACAAAGCTTCCTACGTTACAAGCTGCTCCTCGGCTACAAGCTGCTCCATTGGTTCAAGTTCCAAGTCTTGTCCGACAATAGTCATATCAACGCCCATCACTCATCTCGGGTTAGTTCTCTTTATTTGTGACCTTTTAGCTCCACTCTTTCGTTTATACGCTAACTCACCTTTGTAACCCTTGGTTCAGACAAACAGCGAACTCAATGACATGATTCAGTATTACGAGAGGTTGTTGCTTGACAGGGAACAGGACGTTATGGCCTGGAAGGATAAGTCTTCTTCTCTTGAGTCCGATCTCCGCTCTTCCACTGAAGTCAAGCAAAAATTGGAAGATCAATTGGAAAATCTTTCCTCCAAACTCATGCAGTCAAACGGCGAGTTGCAGGATCAGTATCAGAGGTATGACAAGATTCAGGAGGAACTCTCGAATGCTCGGGGCAGACTCTCAGAATCTGAATCCAATGCTTACGACTTGTCCAACCAGCTATCCAAATTGCAGGCCAAGTACAAAGCAATCGCCAAACTTTGAGATGCTGAGTTAGCGAGATCAGCATCAAAAGCCAGGAAAGAAGTAAAAGGTCACGGGATAGAATGGATTCAAGGGGCGATCGTTTTCATCCAAACCGAGAAAACTAGGACAGAGCTGGAATCAGACATCAAGGAATATGAAAGCAACCTCCTCCTTCTGGACCAAACCCATGACGAGGATTTTTCCGAGGAGCAAGAAAGGTCCGAATTGAAAGCCGTTTTAGCAGAGAAGCGAAGTCGCTTGGCCGCTCTTCCCTCTTCGTCATTCAACCCTCAACAGTTCGAGGAGTTCTTTACCGAGTCGCCTCCTTTGAGCGAATCCGGTTTAGATTGGACTAGTAAGTTTTAAAACCTCAAACTTTGACACCAAACCAAAATAAGTTATACTTACGTTTCCCTGATTCGAGATGATTATCCCAGGTCCCAGTGATCCCGTGGAACCCGAAGTACCTATCATGTCGGTGGTAACTCCTGAACCGGTAGCCACTCCGCCAGAAATTCTTCCATCCACGAATACCGTAACAGTGGTCATCGAGGATGACGATGGTTCGGAATCTGGGATTCCTACTGAACAGCCCGTCACTGACGTAACGGATGAGACTGAGACCCAGTCGTGGACCCAGTCGATCTTGAGCCAACTCAGACTGAATTCGAGGTGGCTGAGGATCCGTAGTGGCTGCGTCCACTTAATGGGGGTTGTCCCTTTATGAACTTGAAGTTTATTTCTCAGTCTACTCTCATCGCCTAAGTAGGCTTTTTACTTTCTGAACAAGTGTTTGCCTCAAGAGGCTTTTAAACCTTTAAGACTATGATCCCAAGAGGGTTTTCGCTATATTTAAGTATGGATTTGCAAAGTCCATCTTTTAAATAGCTTCTTTGTTTAACCATGTGATCAGACCTATCTCTTAAAATGTGAGTCTGAACTCGTTTTATTTTCGCGAATTCCCCAACTCGGATTAATCCATTCGGCTTATTTATTGGGCTTGGGCCTTAATTACTTTTTCGTTTATTTAATGAACCTTTTGTCTTTAAGGCAATAATTACTTTTCCTCGATTTCCAAAAATGGTTTAAACCACTCGGACACGCCACAATTATTAAACTTAGGGTTCCAAGGAGGATCATGTTTCTCTATAAATAGGAATACATCCTATCAACAAATTTTTCAAGTATGATCTTAGAAATTTACTTAGTAAACACCTCAAGGATGGAGAACGAAGGAGCCTCTACCGTCTGCCCTCTCGACCCTGGCAGTCCTCTGTTCCTCTCCGGCGATGGCTTCGAGCCTGTCGGCGTTCTCTTTCCCCACGCCGTCTTCCACTTCCCTTCGAAGGAGAAAAAAGAAGCGTACGACTTTATGGATAAGGTAGGATTCTTCACTTTTCTTCTTAACCAAACGACTCCTTCCCATACTAAACGGTTTCTTGTACTAGGTCGTCGACAAGCATCGCCGCCTATGTGATGAGAGGCAGCGGTTGGGCCTCAAGAATGAATCCGAGGTTGACGTCAAGAACGAGGGGTCCACCTCGAATCCTGAACCAGCAGTGAAGGAGCCTGTTCCCGAGCCTCTTCCCTAAATGTCCCCCAAAACTTGAAAGTTTTTCTATTTTCGTATGGACTTATTTTTGGCCTTCGGCCCATTTTTATTTAAGGAAGCTTCCCTATTTTCTTTGATTCCACAAATATTCGTTTTGGAGATATTCTTTGAATGCACGGCGATGGGAGCGACGTGAATGCTTCCGCGAATCACTCCGGCCTTGAATGGAATCGCATCTTTGAAAGTTACGAATCCTTCTATAAATTGCTTCTCTATGTTTTGTTTATTCTTCATCTAACCTTCGTTTTTCCTTTTGTGTAGTAATGGCTTTTAACCTTCGATGCTCGGAGTCCATGCCAGACTTTGCCAGGGTTGGATGATTGATGAGCATATCCCGAACGTGTCGGACAAAGGACGCTTCCCACTTCACAACTTCAGATCCCAGATCTGAGCCCCATGTGCATTAATCAAGGATCTTTCAAGCAGAGATCCAGAAATTGCAATGGCCTTTATCAAAGCTTTCGCGTCTCAACATCAAAAGCGTTCATCAGAAATGAAGAAACTTTGAAAGCAAATCAACCAGATGCTGCGGAGAGTCACCGTGATATCAAGGGAGCTACACACCATCAACTCTCATATCGGGGACTGGATCGAACATGGAATCGCCGAATTTGCTCGCATCTCGGACTCTATGATGCCCATCCTTGATCTTGCCAACGAAGGAGTCGAAGTGTTTTGCAAGACGAGAAGGATTTCCTAGTTTGAAGTGTGTTTAAGATTTTGACTCTTTTTATTGTTTTCGCCTTTGAATAAATGTAACCTTGCTTCCTGTTTTGAATGTTTGCACAGTCGAACTCCTTTCCTTTGTTTGTTCGTATAGTCGAACTCCTCTTCAAATAAATAAAACAAATTTTATTAATAGCTGAATTCGTTTCCGAGCTGCCTACGTACCCATTTTGGGATCAAGCCACACCGTAGTTCATGTACAAAAAATGCGTGTCTTTTTTAAACATAAAATTTCTTTAAGTTCACCACGTTCCACGGACGTTGGACTTGTCTGTCTTCTAAATCTTTCAATCTATAAACACCATTCCGGACCACCTCGGTAACAATGTAGGGACCTTCCCAATTAATGCCAAGCTTGCCTGCTCCTTCCTCCTTCTTGTTATCGAAGACACGTTTCAAAACATAATCACCCACAAAGAAATATCTGCTTTTGATTTTTGAATTGTAATATCGAGCTGTTGCTAGTTGATAATTTTGAATTCAGATCAAGGCACGATCTCGCCTCTCGTTGATGGTATCTAGCGAATCGTCTAGAATCGCGGAATTCTCTTCTTCGTTTAAAGGAGCTTCTGTTCGACGAAGTCCTGGCACATTGAGCTCGGCTGGAACAACTGCCTCCATTCCGTACACCAATGAGAACGGGGTTTCTCCGGTCGAGCGCCTAGGAGTTGTGCGATATGCCCATAAAACCGGTTGAAGTTCATTATACCATCCTCCTTTCAAATGACTTAGACGTTTCTTAACATTGCTTAGAATTGTCTTGTTTGCGGCTTCAGCCTGACCGTTCCCTTGTGGATATCGCAGAGTGGAATAACTAACTTTGATCCTCCAATCCGAGCAGAAAGCTTCGAACTCGTGTGAGATGAATTGTGGTCCGTTGTCCGTAACTATCTCGTATGGGACGTCGTGCCTACATATGATATTCTTCCAAATGAAGGTTTTATCGCTGAATCCTTGATGTTTACATATGCTGCGGCTTCAATCCACTTCAAAAAGTAATCAGTTAGGACCAAGAGATATTGTACACCTCGGGTTGACCTATGCAATGGTCCAATGATATCCATCTACCACCTCATGAACGGGTATGGGGCAGAGATCGAAGAGAATAACTCCAAAGGTTGATGGATGACAGGCGCGTGGGGTTGGCAACGTTTGCATCGCTGGGCATACTTAACGCAGTCCGTGATCATAGTAGGCCAGTAATTTCCATCCTCTTAATCTTGAAAGTCGTAGCCCTACCTGAAGAATGACTACCACACAAACCTTCGTGCACTTCTCTCATAACGATCTCAACCTCGGGCCCAAAAATGCAAAGTAAATAGGGATCGCTTACACCTCGTCTATACAAAGAATCCTTCGATAGACAAAATTTTGCGCTAACGATTCTCATTTTCCTAGCCTGCCATCTATTCTTTGGGAGCTCTCCTGTAATAATGTAATGTTTTATTGGCTCCCTCCAATCAGCCCCCCAATCTTTAGCCGAAATTTGGTCGATTTCATGAAATATTCGAGCTTCTGGTTTGGGATGCTCATTTGGTTCGAGGATGTCTTTGTCAACCCATGGTTCGGTCTCGGCTTCAACAATGTTTTCGGAAGCTATATCTTCTATTGGTTCGAAGATTTCTTCGACCCATTATCTTCGCTTTGTAACAATATACCCGAGGAATTCCCCGGATGGGACTCCGAACGTACACTTCGCCGGGTTTAGCTTCATTTGATATTGGTTAAGGATCACGAAACATTCTTCTAAATGCTTAACATGATCTTCCTTTTTCAGGGATTTGACTAACATATCATTGATATAGACTTCCATTGTCTTTCTGAGGTGCTCGTTGAACATTTTGTTACCAGACGTTGATAAGTCGCTTCCGCGTTCTTTAACCCGAAAGGCATTACCTTATAACAATAGATGCCCCTGTCCGTGATGAATGATGTTTTCTCTTGATCTTCTGGATTCATCATGATCTGGTTGTATCCCGAAAAGGCATCCATGAAAGTTAGCAATTCGTTTCCGGCAGTTGATTCCACAAGACGATCTATATGTGGGAGTGGGAAACTTTCTCTTTGAAAAGCTTTGTTAAGATATGTAAAATCGATGCACACTCTATCCTTTCCATTCTTCTTTTTGACCACAACGGTATTCGCCACCCAATCCGGATACTGCACTTCCCTTATAGATCCTATTTTCAAGAGTTTATCCACTTCGTCGTTTACCGCTTTTGGCTCGTTCCACTCCGAGTTTCCTTCTTTTCTGTTTTACAGGCTTAAAGCTTGGATCCACATTCAACTCGTGACAAATTCTACTTGGGTCTATACCGGGCATATCTGCTGTTGACCAAGCAAATGATTCCTTGTTCCTTCTTAACAGTTGATTAAAGCTTCATTAATTTCGCCGGAAAAAGTAGCTCCAATCCGAACTTTTTGATCTGGTTTGTCTGCTTCTAGAATTACTTCGACCACAACATCGTCCACCTTCTGCCCGCTAGGAAAACTCGGGACTACTCCTTTCTTTGCGGGCTTCGTTAATTGCTATTGGATTTTCAATCGGTGGCTAGCTAAATAACAAGTTCTCGAGGCTTCTTGGTCTCCCCGGATTGTCTCCACTCCGTTTGGGGTTGGGTATTTGAGGCACTGATGATACGTATAGGGGACCGCTTTCATCTGGTAGATCCATGGAGTTCCGAGGATGATGTTATAAGCTGCTGGTTTATCAAAGACGACAAAGTCTACAATCTTCGACATCTTTCCCGCCAAAACTGGTAGTTTGATTGTTCCGAGAGACATTGCTGACTCACTTCTGAAAGCTACTAAAGGAGATGGCGGTCCTACTACATCCGCCCTGTTTATCCCCATCCTTTCCAAAGTGCTTAGGAAGATTAGATCTACCGAACTACCGGTATCGACGAGATTTTTTGAAACCTCGAAATTAGTTACATCCAGCGTAATTACTAGAGCATCATCGTGAGGTCTTTTGAGGTGTTGTGTTTCCTTTTCTTCGAATGATATTGAAGCGCCTTGAAAATCTACCTCTTCACGGCAAACTTTGGAACCTCCAAGAATTACGTTGATTTTACCTTTTGAACTTCTTGGTTCTTCTTCGCTAGCCGGTCTTGGTCTCTTAGAATTTTGAGCTTCGGAATTATCCCTTGACTCATGGTATTGCTTGACGAAATCCTCCATGTTGAATTTCAAAAGATCTCCGCTTACCCATAGTTCTGCGAGAGGCCTTTTAAGAACACTGCAGTCTTTGGTCAGATGCTCGGTGACTCTATGTATATCACAATACAAACTTTCATCTCAAACCCAAGTATTTGACATTCCTTTTCCCTGAAACTGCTTTCCGACGTTATTGTTGAATGGTTGTGAACCAAACTTCCTTGGTCGTTGATTCTCCCGAGGTTCGAACTTCTTGGGTGGAAAAGTGACTGCTGGTTTTGCTTGCTTATTTCTCTTCGCGAAACTTTTTTTTTCATCTTCGACTTCCATCCAATTGTTCGCTCGGAATAACGCATCTTGAATAGTATCAGGTTTGTGTAATATCAAATCCTCTTTGAATCTCGAATCATGCCATAATCCTTTTCGCAAAGCCGATAGAGCCGATTGTTGTGAGATCCTTGGGAGCTTCGAGAGTACGTTCTTAAACTTGGTGATGAAAGCCCGAAGTGTTTCGTTCGGCCCTTGAGATAAATTCCAGAGGTCGGTATCCGAAATGCTTTTATCCATAAGAATTGAGTATTGTTTCACAAATACTGATGATAGCTCGTTGAAGTTGCTGATCGATCCTGGTTCCAACTGAGTGAACCACATCAGGGCTTGTCCACACAGATTCTCAGAGAAAAGCTTGCAGTCTCCTGCATCTTCATCGGCTTCGTTCAGATCAACTCGCCCAGCAGCAATTAGGAAAGCTGCAAGATAGCCTTTCGGATCTTCCAAACCGTTGTACGGTTCTAAGTTAAGTTTTCAAGATTCTCTGATTCTCAAGCTAGCAATTTGCGGGGTGAAAGGTGTTCGCCTAGCTTCTTCGATGACCCGGTTGATATCAGGTTCCGAGCTTGTAGCTTGGTGGAATTTCGACCTCATTTCTCTCAATTCCCGGCTTACTTCTCTCATGGTTTCGAACTGGTTGTCGTCTTGGGGATGAGTTTCTCCATCTTCCGGTTGGACGTCCGCGTTTGTACCATCCGGGGTCGTTTGATCACTTACTGCATTTCGCGGAAGGGAATTTGGGGAACCGAAGATAGTTCTTCGAACTCCAGAGGAATTGCCTGCATTCAAAGAACGAACACGAGACTGAATAGTACTAACGTTTTGACTGAGTGATACCTGGGTTGTTTGCAGTGTTTCGACGGTTTTTTCCACACTCGAAAACTTCTCCGCCATTTCTGTCATAGTTTGCAGCATGGTCTTGAGAGTTTCGGCTAGTGAAGCGTTGGTAGCATCTTCTCCACACATTGCTGCTCACTTCGGGAATGTAGTATATAAAAAATCAGATGACTCAAGAATTCTCCATCCCCACAGACGGCGCCAAAATGTGAATGTCGTTTTCACACACTCAAGTATTTATTTATTTAGTGAGAAGGATTATGCTTGAGGACAACTGTACTAGAAAATAGATTGATGATTATAGAGAAAACTATGAGTTTTGTAAAAAAATGTGTATAGTAAGTTTGCACAAAAAATGCGTGTCTTTTTACATGGTCCTTGACCCATAATTTCTACTCAAAGAATACATTTAATTCTCAATTACACACAATTATTCTATCTTAAATGTATATGTTTCGGTCTTCGAATTAACTATTCAAACGTTCGAATTTGAATTGACTCCGGACTTCTTGGGCTTCACCTTCCGGCCCACTCGACTCTCCAATCCGGGTAGCTTTGACTTTGTTGTCATGTCACCTCGCGAATTAAACACTTCACCTATATTCTTGCTCAAGGAAACATGTGGGCCTTTCCTCTCTTGGGCCTCTCCTACTTACGTGGCAATATTTGACCGGTCCCGAGCCTATGGTACGGGATCCGACACCAACATTGGTATCTTCCCCAACCGAATGGCCGGCTTTCTCAGCATATTTGGAGGAGTTACAGACCGACAAGGATGAGTTCACAAACTTCTCTTTATCTTTAATCTCTCGTTGTGAGCTAATGTTAAAACGGATATTTTGGCACGAAAAGTTCGTACCCAACCGCGTCATATTACATTTGTAAACAACGTTCCTCAGGTTTGGCTTGTTTGAGCCCTAATTAATGTTCGGATGACAAAAAAATATATATAAAAAAACTTAATAGGCGGATGAATGCTAAACATTTTATTATATTTAGTTTCCTTAATTTGAAAATTTGTAATAGTACAGGTATAGTAAAGAAATGTAGAAACTTGTGATAATTATAAAACCGATGTGCCACCTGATAGATCATGAGATTAGTTTAGTCATTGTATTATTTGTATGGTTAACGTTGAATATATGTTCCTAAAAAAACAACAACAAAAAAAAAATTTGTTCCTTATATACACGTTGGAAAGAGCTATTAGATGCCCCCATAACAATATAACAAACGCTCATATTAATTAAGGGAAAAAATCTAAAAACAACCTCAGCTAATTTTTATTTGGACCTTTAATATCCAATTATTTTTGTTCGGAAGAAATATACACAAAGTAATAAAACTTTGTAATTTAATATCCAAAATATTAAATATGGCTATTTTCACATTCACGATCTGACAACAAAAATAAAATTCCAATTTTACCCTTACCAGCTCAATTAACTATTAATTATTAGATGATATGACATTAATTTTATAATTTTGGATAAACATTAATTTAATTAATATGTTATTTTATGGTGTCTAAAAATAAAATATTTTATTTTATTAATAATTTACGATACAACGTGGGTTTTAACCTATTATATATAAAAATAGAAAAATAGAAAAGCCAACTTTTAAATTGTAGACGTTTAATTTGCATACTCGTCATAAGTTAACCATTTAATCATGAAGCCAGCGTATAGTTAGACATTTAATGATATTTTAAAAAATTGAAGATTTAAACGTCCATAATTTAAAATTCGAAGCTTTATTGATTAGTAACATAGTTTTTAAGACTATAAATACTTTTAAAATACAAATATAGCATTTAAATCTTCACTGTTTGTTAAATTTCTCATGTTTTATTTTGTCAAAATGAAAGTACTCTAATCATCTGTTTTTATTGGAATCATTTTGTATGTCTGAAGCATTATTTGTTTTAAAATGGTCTCTTGAATTCATCTGCTTTAATATTAAAATATTATATTTATGCATTTCAAAAGCTTATTGTCTGCATTCTTTTTTTTTGTCATGTTATTACATTATTACTAGTGATATTAAATCTAATCATATTATGATGATATTTAACTAATTGTGACATATGCAATTACGATGAACAACTTCTCCGAACAATGGTTTCACGACGCAGCTCTCCGTGATACACTTGGACCTTCAACAGAAGGTCATGCATGTATGACATCCATGTGATTGACATGCTCTTCATGCGCACTTTGAACCTCCAATAAGGTTTGCACCATTAATATGTAAGAAACTGCTTTATTTTCTGGGATTGGAACTCCAAACCTAGGTGTAGAAGTATTAATAAACTGTTGGTTAACTATTGAAACAAATAGACCTCCACTATATTTGCTTACTTTTTAGTTAATTTAAATAAAAAATAATACTAATAAAATGAAATAGAGTTTATCCAATGTTTAACTCAAAAATGTATAGGATGATTGTAACTTTGTAAGTAAGTAAGTAAAATTAATCTGAACCGAAACTTTTTTCGAATAAGAGACAAATCTTACCAGCCATTAAAGATTTAATTAATACTAATGAAATTATGTGAGAAGAAAAATGACATACGAATACGATCACTAACTTTCTTTCTACATAATAACAGCTAGACATTTGCATGTCTGTTAACAACCTTCCCCTATATTATATTCTTGATAATAACCAATTTGGAATCATCGAAACTGAAATGAAAGATACCAAAGGTCCAAAACTACCACAAAGAATATATGTATTAATTAAAACATGGGATTGGTGGCCTATTTACTCTCTATTTCCGAGGCCCAAACATTAATATATGATAAATGGTCTTTGATATTTTAATTTTTGAACTTTATCTAAAACATTTTTTTAAACAGATGAAGTAAGAAAATTAAAACTGAATATAATTAACTAAAGTATGTGTAATTATACACTGTTGATATGATTATGATTAATGAACATATATATTACAACATAAATTGATTTACATGTAAAGAAGAAAAATATAAAAAACTTATTAGGTGGATGAATGCTAAACATTTTATTACAGTAAATCCTCTATAAATTAATAATGTTGGGAGTGTAAAATTTTATTAATTTAAGAGATTTTAATTTATCGATAATTTAATATTTATTAATTTATAAAGATATTTTCCTATTTTGGTAACTTTTAAAACATTTCTATAAGATTTTTTTCATTATAAAAAATATCTTTCTAAAATTAATTACAAGTACAAAATTATATCATGTATATAAAACAATACCAAACTTTTTTTGATACAGTAACAAATTAGAACTAAATTTCAAATAAGAATAACTACAAATTTAAGTAAAAAAAAAATATTATAAATATATTTCAAAACAATTTCTTACATATAATGTATATATATAGTTGATACATTGATGCAATTATTAATTTATGATATTGATGGGACCATATATTTACTTAGAACTTTCAAAAAAATTATTATCTTATTAATTTATCGATTTGTAATACTTTTTACACTGGTCCTAACTCGGGACCTGAAGAATTTATTAATATATAGAGGTTATTAATTTATAAAATATTAATTTATAGAGGTTTAACTGATTCAGTTTCCTTAATATGAAATTTTGTAATGGTACAAATATAGTAAAAAATATAGCAACTTAATAATTATAAAACTGATGTGTCAACTGATAGATCATTGGATTAATTTTGTCATTGTATTATTTGTATGGTTAACATTGAATATATGTTCCTAAAAAAAAAAAAAAAAAAATATGTTCCTAATATACTCGTTGGAAAGAGCTATTAGATGCCCCATAAAAATATAACATAGACTCATATTAATTAAGGGGGAAACCCAAAAACAACCTCAACTAATTTTTATTTGGACGTTTAATACCCAATTATTTTTATTTGGAAGAAACATACACGAAGTAATAAAACTTTGCAATTTAATATCTAAAATATTAAATGTTGTTATTTTCACACTTACGATCTGACAATAAAAATAAAATTTTAATGTTACCCTTAAATAATAATTATCAGACGATATGACATTAATTTATAATGTATTAAATTTTCAAATAAAAAAATGGGTATTAAATTTCCAAATAAAAATTGAATTTTTTTTAGGTTTTTTCATATGTAAAGAGGAATGAAAACTTAAAAATTTATGTATGTTTATGTTTTATTAGTTCTCTTTCCTCTACTTTAATTACTACCAAAATTATTTATATGCGCTAAAAAAATAATAACATGATAAATAGTTTAGTTTTAACTAAAAAAAAAATTGTTCAGTTGTCGTCATAAATACTATTCATCATCTGACAATTTGGATCTACCAAACGGAGACAAAAAAAACTCGAA
This sequence comes from Arabidopsis thaliana, assembly GCF_000001735.4. Classification (NCBI taxonomy): domain Eukaryota; kingdom Viridiplantae; phylum Streptophyta; class Magnoliopsida; order Brassicales; family Brassicaceae; genus Arabidopsis; species Arabidopsis thaliana. The sequence goes on along the minus strand of NC_003074.8, from coordinate 13,153,001 downwards.
AATGATCTGGATAAACAACAAACAAACGAAACTCGAAGACAAAATATTGTAATGGGGGAACATAATCCAAAATCTTTTTGAACTTCAACAATGAAACTGTAGAATTATTTGTTAAAACACAAATAATTATTGTCTCAGCTAATAAAGTATCATTTATTAAATACGTACACAAAAGCAGTAAATGCGTTGTTTTGCAAATATTTTCTCCACTGGAATTCTCTCTCTTCCTCTGACACATGTCTCCGTCAAGGGCATATTGGTCCACGAAACTTGTATGTCTCCATGAATGTGTTACAAACGGATAGTTTTTTTTGGTGAATGTGGTACAAACGACCAAATTTCCCTTTTCTTAGGCATATTTGTTTTTGAACATCTGATTTTATATATTGGATTCTTAGGCATTTTCTTACAAAACTCATAGTTTTCTCTATAATCATTAGTTTATTTTCTAGTACATTTGTCCTCAAGAATAATCCTTCTCACTAAATAAATAAATATTTGAGTGTGTGAATCCGACATCCAAATTTTGGCGCCGTCTGTGGGGACGGAGGATTCTTGAGTCGTCAGATTTTTTCTATCTATTACATTTCCGAAGTGAGCAGCAATGTCTGGAGAAGATGCTACCAACGCTTCATTAGCCGAAACTCTCAAAACCATGCAGCAAACTATGGCGGAAATGGTGCAGAAGTTTTCGAATGTGGAAAAAACCGTCGAAACACTACAAACAACTAAGGTATCACTCAGTCAAAATGTTAGTACTATTCAGTCTCGTGTTCGTTCTTTGAATGCAGGCAATTCCTCTGGAGTTCGAAGAACTATCTTCGGTTCCCCAAATTCCCTTCCGCGAAGAGCAGCAAGTGATCAAACAACCCCGGATGGTACAAACGCGGACATACAACCGGAAGATGGAGAAACGCATCCCGAAGACGATAATCAGTTCGCGAATCAACACGAGCAAGAAAATTTCAACCAGTTCGAAACCATGAGAAAAGTAAGCCGGGAATTGAAAGAAATGAGGTCAAAATTCCACCAAGCTATAAGCTCGGAACCGGATATCAACCGGGTCATCAAAGAAGCTAGGCGAACACCTTTCACCCTGCAAATTGCCAGCTTGAGGATCAGGGATTCCTGAAAGCTTAACTTAGAACCGTACAACGGTTTGGAAGATCTGAAAGGCTATCTTGCAGTTTTTCTAATTGCTGCTGGGCGAGTTGATCTGAACGAGGCCGATGAAAATGCAGGAAACTGCAAGCTTTTCTCTGAGAATCTGTGCGGACAAGCCCTGATGTGGTTCACCCAGTTGGAACCAGGATCGATCAGCAACTTCAATGAGCTATTAGCAGTATTTTTGAAACAATATTCCATTCTTATGGATAAAAGCATTTCGGATACCGATCTTTGGAATCTATCTCAAGGGCCGAACGAAACAATTCGGACTTTCATCACCAAGTTCAAGAACGTACTTTCGAAGCTCCCAGGATTTCACAACAGTCGGCTTTATCGGCTTTGCGGAAAGGATTATGGCATGATTCAAGATTCAAAGAAGATTTGATACTACACAAACCTGATACTATTCAAGATGCATTATTCCGAGCGAACAATTGGATGGAAGTCGAAGATGAAAAAGAAAGTTTTACGAAGAGAAATAAGCAAGCAAAACCAGCAGTCACTTTTCCACCCAAGAAGTTCGAACCTCGGGAAAATCAAGGGCCAAGAAAGTTTGGTTCACAACCATTCAACAATAATGTCGGGAAGCAATTTCAAGGAAAAGGAAAGTCAAATACTTGGGTCCGAGATGAAAGTTTGTATTGTGATATACATAGAGTCACTGGGCATCTAATTAAAGATTGTAGCGTCCTTAAAAGGCATCTTGCGGAACTATGGGTAAGCGGAGATCTTTTGAAATTCAACATGGAGGATTTCGTCAAGCAATACCATGAGTCAAGGGATAATTCCGAAGCTCAAAATTCTAAGAGACCAAGACCGGCTAGCGAAGAAGAACCAAGAAGTTCAAAAGGTAAAATCAACGTAATTCTTGGAGGTTCCAAAGTGATTCCGTTAGCGCAATCAAAAAGCATAGACGGAATGTTCTTCTAAAGTCAAGTTTAAGTGTAGAGGTAGATTTTCAAGGCGCTTCAATATCATTCGACGAAAAGGAAATGCAGAGCAGATGTAGTAGGACCTCGGTAGCTCGGTAGATCTAATTTTTTTTGGCACTTTGGAAAGGATGGGGATAAGCAGAGCAGATGTAGTAGGACCTCCATCTCTAGTAGCTTTCACAAGTGAGTCGGCAATGTTCCTCGGAACAATCAAGTTACCAGTTTTGGCGGGAAAGATGTTGAAGATTGTGGACTTTGTCGTCTTTGATAAATCAGCAGCTTATAACATCATCCTCGAAACTCCGTGGATCTACCAGATGAAGGCGGTCCCCTCTACGTATCATCAGTGCCTCAAATTCCCAACCCCAAGCGGAATGGAAACAATTCGGGGAGACCAAGAAGCTTCAAGAACATGTTACTTAGCTAGCCACTGATTGAAGATCCAATAGCAATTAACGAAGCCCATGAAGAAAGGGATAGTCGCAAGATTTCCTAGCGGGCAAAAGGTGGATGATGTTGTGATCGAAGTGATTCTAGAAGAAGATAAACCAGATTGGAAAGTTCGAATTGGAGTCACTTTGTCCAGCAAAATAAAAGGAGCTTTAATCGAGCTGTTAAGTAGGAACAAGGAATCATTTGCTTGGTCAGGAGCAGATATGCCCGGCATAGACCCAAGTATAATCTTTCACGAGTTGAATGTGGATCCAAGCTTCAAATGTGTAAAACAGAAAAGAAGAAAACTCGGGGTGGAACGAGCAAAAGCGGTAAACGACGTAGTAGATAAGCTCTTAAAAATAGGATCTATAAGGGAAGTACAGTACTCGGATTAGGTGGCAAATACCGTTGTGGTCAAAAAGAAGAATGGAAAGGATATGGTGTGCATCGATTTCACAGATCTCAACAAAGCTTGTCCAAAAGACAGGTTCCCACTCTCACATATAGATCGTCTTGTGGAATCAACTGCCGAAAACGAATTGCTAACCTTCATGGATGCTTTTTCGGGATATAATTAGATCATGATGAATCCAGAAGATCAAGAGAAAATGTCATTCATCACGAATAGGGGCATCTATTGTTATAAGGTAATGCCTTTCGGATTAAAGAACGCAGGAGCAACCTATCAACGGCTGGTTAACAAAATGTTCAGGGAGCACCTCGGAAAGACAATGGAAGTCTATATCAATGATATGCTAGTCAAATCATTGAAAAAGGAAGATCATGTTAAGCATTTAGAAGAATTTTTTGCGATCCTTAACCAATATTAAATGAAGTTAAATCCGGCAAAGTGTACGTTTGGAGTTCCGTCCGAGGAATTCCTCGGTTACATCGTTACAAAGCGAGGAATTGAGACAAATCCAAACCAAATTAACGCCTTTCTCAACATGTAATCTCCAAGAAATTTCAAGGAAGTACAGCGGTTAACCGGTCAGATTGCGGCATTGAATCGTTTTATTTCAAGATCGACCGATAAATCATTGCCCTTTTATCAAATTTTAAAAGGGAACAAGGAGTTCCTTTGGGATGAGATGTGTGAGGAAGCATTCGGACAGCTTAAAGCATATCTGACCACTCCACCTATATTGTCCAAACCAGAAGCGAATGAGAAGCTTTATCTATACGTCTCGGTCTCAGGTCATGCAGTTAGCGGAGTCTTGATCCGAGAAGACCAAGGGGAGCAAAAACCAATATACTACATAAGCAAATCCATGACGGATCCGGAAACCAGGTATACGATGATGGAGAAGCTTGCACTCGCGGTACTAACTTTAGCTCGGAAGCTTCGCCCGGATTTTCAATCTCACCCAGTCGAAGTGTTAACAAATCAACCACTTCGAACAATTCTTCATAGTCCGAATCAATCTGGGAGGTTGGCGAAATGGGCAGTGGAATTAAGTGAGTATGATATAGAGTACAAGAGCCGAGTCGCCATGAAAGCTCAAGTTCTGGCCAATTTTTTAACAGAATTGCCGGTACTTGGCGGGCAGGAGCAACCAGAAAATCAGACTTGGAAGTTACACGTTGATGGGTCCTTATCAAAACATGGATCCGGGGTGGGGATCAAATTGGAGTCTCCCACCTACTGTGATTCACAACTGGTTGTTAATCAGTTCAATGGACACTATGAAGCCAAAGATTCAAGGATGGAGGCATATCTTGAGGTGGTCAAAGATTTGGCTAAAAATTTTAAGAAGTTCGAGCTCATTCGCATACCACGAGGAGAAAACACAACCGCAGACGCACTTGCAGCTCTGGCGTCAACGTCAGACCCCAAAGTAAAAAGAATCATTCCGGTAGAATGCATTTCGACGAGAAGCATTAAGGAAGAAAAAGAAACACTCGTCATTACAAGGTCTCGAGCTGCAGCCCGGGATCGCGGTGAACCTGCGATTGAACTACCACCTGTCAAAAATCGAAAATCAAAAGGGGCATCCGTACCTAAGCCAACCGTGCGAGAAGAAAATAGGGTCGAGGAAAATATCGAACCAATAGAAGATATAGTTCCAGAAAACACTGTTGAAGCCGAGACCAAAACATGGGTTGACGAAGACATCCTCGAACCAAATGAGCATCCCGAACCAGAAGTTCGGATATTTCATGAAATCGACCAAATTCCGGCTAAAGATTGGGGAGCTGATTGGAGGGAGCCAATAAAACATTACATTGTGACAGGTGAGCTCCCAACGAATAGATGGCAGGCTAGGAAGATGAGAATCGTTAGCGCGAAATTTTGTCTATCGAAGGATTCTTAGTATAGACGAGGTGTAAGCGATCCCTATTTGCTTTGCATTTTTGGGCCCGAAGTCGAGATCGTTATGAGCGAGGTACACGAAGGTTTGTGTGGCAGTCATTCTTCAAGAAGGGCTATGGCCTTCAAGATTAAGAGGATGGGTTATTACTGGCCTACTATGATCACGGATTGCGTTAAGTATGCCCAACGATGCAAAAGTTACCAACTCCATGCGCCCCTCATCCATCAACCTTCGGAGTTATTCTCTTCGATCTCTGCCCCATACCCGTTCATGAGGTGGTCGATGGATATCATTGGACCATTGCACAGGTCAACCCAAGGTGTACAATATCTCTTGGTCTTAACTGATTACTTTTCGAAGTGGATTGAAGCCGAAACATATGTAAACATCAAAGATTCGGCGGTAAAAACCTTCATTTGGAAGAATATCATATGTAGGCACGGTGTCCCATACGAGATAGTTACGGACAACGGACCACAATTCATCTCACATGAGTTTGAAGCTTTCTGCTCAGATTGGCGGATCAAAGTTAGTTATTCTACTCCGCAAAATCCACAAGGGAACGGTCAAGCCGAAGATGCGAACAAGACAATTCTAAGCAATCTTAAGAAACGTCTAAGTCATTTGAAAGGAGTAATGTATGATGAACTTCAACCGGTTTTATGGGCATATCGCACGACTCCTAGGCGCGCGACCGGAGAAACCCCGTTCTCATTGGTGTACGGAATGGAGGCAGTTGTTCCAGCCGAGCTCAATGTGCCAGGACTTCGTCGAACAAAAGCTCCTTTAAACGAGGAAGAGAATTCTGCGGTGCTAGACGACTCGCTAGATACCATCAACGAGAGGCGAGATCAGGTCTTAATCCGAATTCAAAATTATCTACAAGCAGCAGCTCGATACTACAATTCGAAAATCAAAAGCAAACCATTTTTTCTGGGTGATTATGTTTTAAAACGTGTGTTTGACAACAAGAAGGAAGAAGGAGCAGGCAAGCTTGGCATTAATTGGGAAGGTCCTTACATTGTTACCGAGGTGGTCTGGAATGGTGTTTATAGATTGAAGGATTTAGAAGACAGACCAGTCTAACGTCCTTGGAATGTGGTGAACTTGAAGAAATTTTATGTTTAAAATGACACACCTTTTTTGTACATGAACCACGGTGTGGCTTGATCCCAAAATGGGTACGTAAGAAGCTCAGAAACGAGTTCAACTATTAATAAAATTTGTTTTATTCATTTGAAGAGAAGTTTGACTGTACGAAGAAACAAAGGAAAGGAGTTCGGCTGTGCGAACATACAAAACAAGAAGCAAAGTTACATTTATTCAAAAGCGGAAAAATATAAAAAAAATGTTGAAGTCTTAAACACACTTCGAACTAGGAAATCCTTCTCGTCTTGCAAACCACTTCGACTCCTTGGTTGGCAAGATCAAGAATGGGCATCATACAATCCAGGATGTGAGCAAATTCGGCGATTCAAAGTTTGATCCAGTCCCCGGGATGAGAGTTGAGGGTGTGTAGCTCCCTTGATATCACGGTGACTCTTTGCAGCATCTGATTGATCTTCTTTTGAAGTTTCTTCTTTTCTGATGAACGCTTTTGGTGTTGAGCCGCAAGAGCTTTGATGAAGGCCATCACAATTTCTTGATCTCTGTTTGAAAGATCCTTGATCAATGCACACGGAGCTCGGATATGGGATCTGAAATTACGAAGTGGGGAGCGCCCTCTGTCCATCACGTTCGGGATGTCCTCATCAATCATCCCGACCCTGGAAAAGTCTGGCATGGACTCCGAGCATCAAAGGTTGAAAGCCATAACTACAAAAAAGGAAAAACGAAAGTTAGATGAAGGATAAAGAAAACCTAGAGAAGCAATTTATAGAAGGACTCGTAACTTTCAAAGATGCGATTCCATTCAAGGGTGGAGTGATTCGCGGAAGTATTCACGTCGCCCTAATTGCCTTGCATTCAAAGAATATCTCCGAAACGAATATTTGTGGAATCAAGGAAAAGAGGAAAGCTTCCTTAAATAAAAATGGGCCGAAGCCCAAAAGTAAGTCTAAACGGAAAAAAGGGAAAAATACTCAGGTTCGGGGGACATTTAGGAAAGAGGCTCGAGAACAGGCTCCTTCATTGCCGGTTCAGGGCCCGAGGTAGACGCCTCATTCTTGACGTCTACCTCGGGCTCATTCTTCACGCGCTTCAGGGGTTGCTATCCTCCTCCTCGTCGTTGTCCTCTTCGCTGTCAGACGGGATCACTTCGACCGGAGCATTTACGGGGCAAGGAACTTGACCTCGAGCACGGAGATACATCCGAAGCATATGCGGGATCTTTGCCGCACAGTCGAAGTTCCTCCAATCCCACTGGAAGGGGTCACTCTCCATGGACCTCACCTTCCTTTCCACACAGGAAATTCGGGCCTCGAGCATTTGCCTCTTGAGGCCCAACCGCTGTCTTTCATCGCATAGGCGGCGATACTTGTCAACGACCTAGTATAAGAACCGTATTAGTATGGTAGGGAGTTGTTTGGTTAAGAAGAAAGAGGGGGAATCCTACCTTGTCCATAAAGTCGTACGCTTCTTTCTTGTCCTTCAAGGGGAAGTGAAAAACGGCGTGAGGAAAGAGAACGCTGGCGGGCTCGAAGCCATCGCCGGACAGGAACAGCGGGTTGCCGGGGTCGAGAGGGCAAACGGTAGAGGCTCCTTCATTCTCCATCCTTGAGGTGTTTACTAAGTAAATTTCTGAGATCATATTTAAGAAATTTGGTAATAGGGTGTGGTCCTATTAATAGAGAGTTAGGATCCTCCTTGGAACCCTAAGTTTAATAATTGTGGCGTGTCCGAGTAGTTTAAACTATTTTTGGAAATCGAGAAAAAGTAATTATTGCCTCAAAGGCGTGGAACTTTTCCTGTTTCTCGAGAACGGAAATAACAACCGTCGCATTAAAGACAAAAGGTTCATTAAATAAAAGAAAAAGTAATTAAGGCTCTAGCCCAGTAAGTAAGCCGAATTGACTCAACCCAAAATTGGGAATTCGCGAATTTAAAGTGAGTTCAGACTCTCACATTCTAAGAGAAATGTCTGATCAACCTAAACAACTTAAAACTTGGCCACATGGTTAAACAAAAAGCTATTTAAAAGATGGACTTTGCAAATCCATACTTAGATATAGCAAGAACCCTCTCGGGATCATGGTCTTAAAAGGTTTAAAAGCCTCCTCAGGCAAACACTTGTTCAGAAAATAAAAAGCCTACTTAGGCGATAAAAGTAGTTCGAAAAATAAACTTCAAGTTTTTAAAGGGACAATCCCCAGTAAGTGGACGTAGCCACTATGGATCCTTATCCACCTTGGATTCAGTTTGAGTTGGCTCAGGATCGACCGAATCGATGGCAGTCGTCTCAGTCTCGTTTGTTTCATCAGCGACAGGTTGTTCGGTGGGAATCCCTAGGTCTGAAGCATCATCATCCTCGATGACCACTGTTTCGGTGTTCGTGGATGGAGGAACCTCTGGCGGAATGACTACCGGTTCAGGAGTTTCCACCGACGTGACAGATATCTCAGGTTCCACGGGTTCACTGGGACCTGAGACAATCATCTCGAATTAGGAAAACGCAAGTATAACTTATTTTGGTTTGGTGTCAAAGTTTGAGGTGTTAAAACTCACCAGCCCAATCTAAACCGGACTCGCTCAAAGGAGGCAATTCGGTAAAGAACTCCTCGAACTGTTGAGGGTTGAATGATGAAGAGGTAAGAGCAGCCAGACGACTTCGCTTCTCTACTAAAACAGCTTCGAATACGGACCTTTCTTGTTCCTCAGAAAAGTCTTCGTCGTGGGTTTGATCCAGAAGGAGAAGGTTGCTTTCATACTCTTTGATATCCGATTCCATCTCCGGCCTAGTTTTCTCGGTCTGAATGAAAAGGATTGCCCCTTGAATCAATTCCATCCCGCGACCTTTTCCCTCTCTTCTGGGCTTTGATGCCGATTTGGCCAGCTCAGCATCTCAGAGCTTAACGATTGCATTGTACTTCGCCTTGAGTTCGGAGAACTGGTCGTTCAAGCCATAGGCGGCCGATTCGGATTCCGAGAGCCGGTCTTGAGTAGTCGAGAGCTCACCTTGAAGCTTGTCGTACCTTTGATATTGGTCCTATAAATCGTTGTTTGATTTTAAGAGCTCGGAAGCGAGGTGGTCAACTCGGTCCTCAAGTTTTTGCCGAGAATCAAAAGAAGAGTGAAGTTTGGCCTCAAGGGCGGAAAGCTTGCCTTTCCAAGCATTGATATCTTGTTCTCTACTAAGCAGTAACCCCTCATAATGCTCGATCACGTCGTTAAATTCAATGTTTGCCTGAATATATCCAAAGGAGTTATTTAAGGTGTATATTGAAAGGCGAAGTGAAAAGTAGTGGAAGCAAGACTAACCTGGGACGAGTAGTGAGCGTGAAGTAAAAAGTGTTCACGGATTGCAGGGCGCCACCTATCAAAGGTTGGCAGGATTGTGTCTTTCCGAGTCTTGAAGCATCGGAAGACATTTCCCTCTATGGAAATAAGGTGAAGGACGCATTACTAAGGGCTCATATGATATAACGGGTAAGAAAAAAACGATAATTACTAACCTGTGAGTTATTTGGTCAATGATTAAACCCTAAGCTTGAGAGGGTATTCTCCTCATCTCTTTTGTACTTTGGGAGCAAAACCCTGTTGAGACTCCCTTTGGAAAAGATCTTGTTTACTATTTCTCTTGCTATTATTGATTTCTTATTCAGACTATGATTTGTGTTTCTTTGATCATATCTTAGTAAACCACTTGTTAGGTTTAGGGTTTCTCATTAGGGATTTATATGGTTTAATAGATCGCCCCCTGCTAGGTTATTTGTAGAATTCTTCATCTTTAATTGTTCTTAATGCTAGATCTAGATTGATCACCTAGAACTTGAATCCAGACAATATATATGCCCACCATAGATATCTGTAGTTGGATGTATTATTTGATGAGCCTGGTTTATAGGTGTGTAATAAGAATCGGCCTATCTACTAAGGTGAACAATTGAATTCATTTAGAATGCATGTTTAGTTTAAAGATCTCTCGGCTTCTCCGCTTATTCTTAGCTATAGGCATAGGCAGTTTCGCGAAACACCACCGGTTATTCTATAATTAGAGTTTGAGTTTAAGAATGATTTGATAACAAGCTGGCTATTATTAGATCTACTAACCAATAGTTTCCTGAGAATACCCTAAGCCTTGAGGTTTTTACTTTCTTGTCTTACAACCTCAGAATCTGCTATTGCTTCCTTTTGTTTCTTTTTATTTTCATTACTATCTTACTTAGCTTAATTCAAAACCTTGGTCTATTGTGTGATCCAAGAGCTTTGTGAAATTTGACCCTTAAGTGCTACGAACGATCTCTTAATTGAGAGAGTGGTCTTAAGGCAATTTGACCTATATCAAATTTGGCGCAGTTGCCGAAGTTCTCTACGATTCACCATTAGATTAAGATTAGAGTTTTGTCTAAGCTTTTGTTTTTCTTTTTCCTTTTTAGTTACTTATGTTTTCTCTCTTCTTTTTTTCTTGTGTATTTCAAGTGTTTGTCAAATCACAAAACAAGGAACAAGCGAGAAACATGAACGAGAGTAAGCTTGATGCGGTCCACAATCAACTTGTGGAGGATGTCGATTATGTTCGGAGCAGAGGTTTTCCGAATCAGAGATTTCATCACCAACAAGGCTACACAGGTTCCTATGGGAATGGTCCAACTAGGTACACTCAGAATTCTCAGTTCTAACAACCGCTACAGAATAGCAATAGTTTCAGCTTCACAAGGAACTATGATCTTGCTTCTTACGAAGCCCCCCCCCTCTTCTACCCACACCTAGAAGCAAGATAGAATCATTGCTGGAACAGATTTTGGAAGGTCAACTAAGGATCTTAGAGAGACCTATCCCTAGACGGAATGAGAGCAGCCTCACTACTTCTTGGCATTCTGCTTCAATGGAAAGTGAGTATGAGTTAGTGAAGATTGAGGAGAGTGACGATTTTGTAGTTGCAAAGGCAGGGTCGAACGACACCAACCCTTGGTGTCGATCGACACCAACCCTTGGTGTCGATCGACACCATCGCATATATACGAGACATCGGGTTGTGACGAAGCAAAATCGACCAGGCTCGACATTGATCTCCAGAATCGCTTGACACACATTGATAGTGTCAACCGACACCACCTAGGTGTCGATCAACACCAGTACCAACTTGAGAAAGTGTCGACGTTTGACGGAGCAGAATCGACCAAGATTGACAAAGGAGGATCAATACCGATTGACACTCACCTAGTGTCGATCGACACTGGACGCAGACTACATCGCTGAATTGTTAACATGCTAAGGAAAGTCGAGTTGTAGCATGAGTGTCGATCGACACCACCACTCGCGTCGATCGACACACATCACTGGTTGAAGAAAATCATCTTCGATAGCTACTTTTCAAGCTAGGATCACTACTATCAGTCTAAGAACTACTGTCACGTCAAACACTACACCTCTCCTACTTCATCCACCTCCTAAACGGCTAAGGTACTCATCTCCTTCTCCTAAACCTCCTGATTTCATAAATAAGACCTTAAAATTCTCAAAAACTATTTTACTGTTAAGCAAGCCACGTGTTTCTCATCGAGCGCTTGTGCGTTCTTTTGATGATTGTGCAGAAAAAGAGTATTCCACCCATACATGATCCCACCCTACTGATGCTCCTCTCTTCCTAGATAGACCTCATATGCTAACTGCTTATACGTCAGCATGGATGATGAGAGGTCTTTCTCCGCGATATTTACTACCACCATCTAATCCACCTATCCCCATATTCCATCAAAGTCAAGCTATTGACGCTAAACAAGCGCTTAGTGGGAGGCAACCCACTAGTATGGTTTATTTTTATTTTTGTTTTTCTTTTATTTTATGTTTTTCTTTTTCTTTTTCTCGCTTACTCTGGATTTGAATGCCACTGGGGACAGTGTCGTTTAAGTCTGGGGGAGGCGCTTACTAATTACGTTTTTGTTTTTGAGTCTTATTCTTATTCTTATTTTTCTTTTTGAGTCGTTTTATCGAGTCAAAATTTTGTTAGGAATTATGATCTCTATTCTTTAGATTATTGCCTGGTGGATTAATGCTACTGGTTCGACTCAATCCAACTATTGGAAAATCCAGATGGCAAACCGACAGACTTGAGTATATCCTGGTTTCTAACACAACCACTAAGGCTGGAGCTAATCTCACTGTTCTTCCTTTTACCTCTTCAAATGGTTAGCATTCATATATCTTGACGCCTTGTTCATACCTGATATTGAGACCAATGTGTTAAAGAAAGTGTTCCTCTCCCCTTATAAAAAGAAAAGAAAAATGAATGATGAATGAGAGATTGATAGGATTTTCAGATAGTATATACGGGTAGGAATGTTTCCTATGACCCCATTATTATACATTATTTGGAATGATCAATTACAAAGGCTGGAAAAATGTCGAGGGTGTCGATCCAATATGCGAGTTCCCCTTTGTTTACTCTCTTAGAAGAATAAGTTTGGGGAGAGAAAGAACACCAAAAAATATAAAATATAAAGAGAATGGTCGATTTATCATGGTATAGTACATGAATGAGTCTAGAAGAATCTTGAATGTTAGGTTGTTTGATGAGACCCAGCGATGAAAGCCTGGTAGATATAGTAGTGGAACTTAGGTATGGAATCTAGAATCTTGTGTAAGCTTGCGGAGAAATACATGTTGGTTAGGATTTGATTAGACTTGCTAGGCATATAGATTTAGTTAGAATGATCATGGCAATAGGCTAGAGAATGTTGGGAGTTCCTGTCTTTTCAAACCTCTTCCACGGGTACGGCTTTTATGTTTTTCTTGAGGGCAAACAAAAGTTAAGTCTGGGGGAGTTGATATAACTCTATTTTTACTGCTTTTAGCTATGATTTAGGTATAGGTTTTAGAGTCTATTTGTTATTTTTAGAGTCTTTTCTAGTCCTTTTCAGGTCTTTACATGTTTTGGATTCATTTGGAGACAATGGAGTATTCTGGAGGAAAACAAAGAATTTATGTTACTGAAGAAATGTAAAGACTAAAACCGCGTAGGTGTCGATTGACACCATCACTGGTGTCGAGCGACACCGATACCTGATGGCAATTCGAAGATGCAACTTATTGATGTTTTGAAGATCTCCAAATTTGGCATAGAACTTTCTCCTATGTTTAATGAAGGCCCAACACGTTTTTAAGACATATATATTTTTTAGGTCAATGTTGAGACCCTAAGCTTGGAGAGGCTATTCTCCTCATCTCTTTTGTACTTTGGGAGCAAAACCCTGTGGAGACTCCCTTTGGAAAAGATCTTCTTTACTCTTTCTCTTGCTATTATTGATTTCTTATTCAGACTATGATTTGTGTTTCTTTGATCATGTCTAAGTAAACCACTTGTTAGGTTTAGGGTTTCTCATTAGAGATTCATATGGTTTAATAGATCGCCCTAATGCTAGGTTATCTATAGAATTCTTCATCATTCATTGTTCTTAATGCTAGATCTAGATTGATCACCTAGAACTTGAATCCAAACAATAGATATGCCTACCATAGGTATCTGTAGTTGGATCTATTATTTGATGAGCCTGGTTTATAGCTGTGTAATAAGAATCGGCCTATCTACTAAGGTGAACAACTGATCTCCTTTAGAATGCATGTTTAGGTTAAAGATCTCTCGACTTATCCGGTTATTCTTAGCTCCAGGCATAGGGAGTTTCGCGGAACACCACCGGTTATTCCATAATTAGAGTTTGAGTTTAAGAATGGTTCGATAACAACCTACCTATTATTAGATCTACTAACTAATAGTTTCCGGAGAATACCCTAAGCTTGATGTTTTTACTTTCTTGTCTTACAACCTCACAATCTGCTATTGCTTCCCTTTGTTTTATTTTTATCTTCATTACTATCTTACGTAGCTTAATTCAAAACCTTGGTCTATTGTGTGATCCGAGAGCTTTGTGGAATTCGACCCTTAAGTGCTACAATCGATCTCTTATTTGAGAGAGTGGTCTTAAGGCAGTTTGACCTATATCAGAATTGTACCGTCATGTGAAAGATCAAAAGAAAGGTTGAGGATGATGGTCTTGTATTTCTTAAGCAGCATTATCATAGCGCCTATCAAGACCGGGGATAAGGCACCTCAAGTGGATGAATGTTGCCTCAAGACTGTCAGTGATCTCACGTTTTGTATGAATTTTCAGTGGGGGAGGTATTCTTTCGATTACATGTTAGGAAACCATCTCACACACGATGAATCATTTTAATGGTTCAGTCACCAACAACGAGAAGTACATATGGCCGGTTCCGGATTTCTGTGTTCGGATGGAGGTTAGTTAAAACTTATATTAATAGGTGATTGTTAGCAATACTGGTAATATTGTGAAATACTATTTGTTATTAAAATTGTTTTCTTATTCTGTAGCTTCTTGCATTTGAGGCAATCCCACAATTGAGCAAAAAAATTATTGAGGACATTCCAGGAGCATATCAGGGATGTCCTAGGATGTGCAAGGTGAAGTTCAAGAAGAACCATTTGAAAGGCTTTACTCTTGATACCATTTATGCAGAATTGGGTACAACTCATGTTAGTTTTCCTAAATATACTGTTATATGAAACGTTTGCTATTGTATTTAGTTATAATAATCCATTCATACTGTTTATCTTATAGGTCATTGATTGTATCGTCACACCTAGAATTGAGGAGCAAGAACTCATGAAAACAATCATGGAAGAAGAAGACGACGATGACGTGGCTGATGTGGTGGTTGAAAGTTGGTTGAAGCGTCATAAAGAGGGCCGTCTAATCATGTTTGACGAGCTCTACCAGCAGGATATTCAAACCTTGAAGATCACCTCAAGTCGATAGATTGCGGGTGCGGAAGATATCCCCACAGTAGGTGGACAAGAACTCCTGAGTTTGGTTTCTGTGGTGGAGATGATTGATAGCTTGGATAAGAAGATGGTAGACCAGCTGAATGAAATTATAACAATGATTTCAGATTTGGATAAAAGAGTTGAATCGTTGAAAGCATTCAAGGAATTTGATATGTTAGGATTTAACGATAATACTGGGAATACAATGGAATACTAGGATTTAACGATAATACTGGGAATACAATGGAATATTAGGATTTAACGATAATACTGAGAATACAAGGGAATACTAGGATTTAACGATAATACTGAGAATACAAGGGAATACTAAGATTTAACGATAATACTGAGAATGCAAGGGAATACTAAGATTTAACGATAATACTGGGAATACAAGGGAATACTTGATAACGATAATATTGGGAATACAAGGGAATACTCAATAAAAGTCTTACAAAACAAAGGCATAAATG
This sequence comes from Arabidopsis thaliana, assembly GCF_000001735.4. Lineage (NCBI taxonomy): Eukaryota > Viridiplantae > Streptophyta > Magnoliopsida > Brassicales > Brassicaceae > Arabidopsis > Arabidopsis thaliana. The sequence continues at coordinate 13,137,739 of NC_003074.8, read as the reverse complement.
AAGCTCACACAACCCCAATAATTCCTCACTCTCCACAACAAACTCTCCACAAAGTCCCCATCTTTTTTTGGATCTCATCCAACTTCGAACGCATTTCTTTGTTAGAGTACTCCAAGCTTTGAATCTTTTTGTGATGGTTATAACCTTGCTCTCTTAACCTATTCACCTCTTCCACCATAGCTTTATCCCAAAGTTTCCGAATGTGTAACCCATCATTCTACAAAACATGAATTCTATATAGAAATCAATTATTCTAAAACAAGATTGATTATATCTATATCTTCAATTTACCTTACACACGCTGCATTCATAGTATCTTTTTCTTTTGTCAAGGATGCGTCCACCACAAGGACATATTGTCGGAATTCCTTCCATCATTGCGACTTCTTCTAGTTGGTCTATTATCATGGGTCATTCTCACACAATCGATCCATAACTGATTGGAGAGAAGGAATTTCAAGAGAGAGAGAATGAATTGAGATCGAGAGAGAGGGAGTGAATTTCGAGAGAGAGAGAGAGAGAGTGAATTTCGAGAGAGAGACTTCGAGAGAGATAGTTATGTCGTAGAGAGGAGAGAGAGAGAAGATATTTTGGAGGAAATTGGTTTTGGGGGAAAAATGGTTTTGGGGGGAAATTAGTTTTGGGGAAATTTGTTTCGTTTTGGGGGAAAATTGAATTTGGAGGGAAAATTAATTTTTGGGGGGAGAAAGGTGATTTCCAAGTGTGCGCAATAATTTAGACATGTGCGCCGTTTTTTAAAGTTAGTTGTACTCTAGTTTTTGGTTGTACAAAATGTCCACATAGTTTTATTTTTGGTGTCTTCCCGTTTAGGCAGTATTACATATCCTTCAAAATGATTTATCTAGTTGTTCAGTTGAGGGAAGTCTATCACTATTGAATTCTAAAGGGTTAATGTAATTATATGAAATTGTAAAATTTCAATCCTAAATTAGAGTTTATAACAAAAGTTAGCTTAAGAGTATAAGGAATATGAAGGATAGAGTCTATTAACATGTATTTTGACCAAATAATGTTTCCTAATTTAATTCGGTTTAGTTCATTTGTAAGATTTCATTATCTCTGCATAGTCTATGTAATATTTGGTGTATGAAAAAAATTTAAATTTGAATTTAATATCCTTCAATAATTATACTAGTATTACCAGTATTGCATTATTATTACATTATTTATTCATTTGTTATACTAGTATTACCAGTACTGCATAATTCTTTCATCAGTTATACAGTATGACCCTTATGCCACTGAATGAAAATATAATATTACTGAAGGAAAGTCTAGTGTTACATAGTTGGACAACGCGAATAAGGTTTACAAACCATTGGAGCGACTGCCTCGGCTTCCTTTTGTTCTGAGTCCTTTGACGTTTTGGACGTCTTTCTCTGGTGGATGAAAACCTAAGCACTTTTGTTCTACCCTTCTTCTTTTTCCGAGGCAGAGGTAATACCATCAACGCTTTGATGTCATCTAGAATATCCCACTGTGATCTATCCGGGACTAAATAAATAGTTCTATAATACGTCAATGCCCACAACTCCACCCAATAATACTTTGAAACCAATTCATGTAATTCAATACCTCGAGTTCTTGTTTTACCGCTCTCCAAGGCAATGAAAGCGACTAATGCATGAATACAAGGATACTTTTGGATATCAATAACCTTGCAACTGCAAGTTTTCAAGAGCAAGTTGACCAAATAGTCGTTCCCTTTGATATTCCGGCTGAAATGTGTTTAGCTCTGTCACTTTTAGTTTCTCAGCGTCAACCCATAAATCATTCAAGTAGTTCTCTACTACAGGCACAAACTTATTATCATTAGATTCTGAAGCGGCTTCTTTGCGATGTTCATTAAACCAAACAGAAATTTTGGCCAAGATCGCATCTAGCATGAGTATTAAAGAATACTTCCTTGCACTGAGAAAAACAGAATTCAACGATTCCACACAGTTGCGGGTGTCCAAATTGTATCGGTTCCCTGGGAAACAACACCTAGCCCATTTTTCTTTCACGGTTGTATCCTCCAAATAACAGGCCGCTTTAGGAAATCTCACCTTAAAAGTATCATACTCCCTCTCAAATTCAGCCATGATGTATTTCTGACTTAACTCCAAGAATTTCTATGCGAGTACGTCTATGTTGATGTCAATGACATGAGCTTTCACATTTTGGGATAAATGTCAAGTACAATACCCGTGATGAGCCGCGGAATACACATTACGTATGCCCTTGATGAGGCTTGAATTTATTTCATTAATAAACACCAATTCTGGAGTATCGGGTACAACACTTAACAGCTTTTTGAAGAACCATCCCCAACTAGCATCATTCTCACTGTCGAGTATGCCAAACACTTTGATATAATGATGACGATGTGGATCTTGAGCTGAGGCAAAGACTAGAACACCACCATATCCGTTCTTCAAATGTGTTGCATCCACAATTATCACTTTTTCATCACTTGAAAGCCTTCAATACTAGCTCCCAAAGCTATGAATAGGTACTGGAATTTCCCGCTCTCATCCAATTTCAGATATGTTATTGTACCTTCATTCACCCTCTTCAACATGTACAAATAGCAATTGATGTTCTTGTAGCTACTCTTCCGTGCTACCATTTAACCATTTAAATCATAAACGGCTTGCCTTTTCCTTCTCAATGCGGTGGAGTATGATATCTTCACACCTAATTTCGTCTGAACAAGCTCCATGATAACCTTAGGAGGTGGAGTTTCCAAAAGACCAGGAAAATATCATGAAGAAGAGCTGCTACTAATTCAGGGGTACCTTTCCTCTTCCTCATCCTTGTACTATTCTTACTAATTCGGGAACAAATATGCATCTTGTTGTACTTTCTAATAGAGTAAATACTTGTTTCCCGAATATTTGAAGCTCGTATACGCCAACCACAATTTTCTTTAGAACATGTTAGGACATACCGCTTCTTATCAGACTTTTTAATAACATAACCAAAACTGTTAGCAAATGCACCTTTGTCCACCACTTCCTACAATGATGTCCTGCTTGGAAATTATTGTCGCAAAGTCAAACCAATACCTTCTTGCCATTCTTTTTAAACTGACTAAATTCTACAACAGGCGGTGGCTCAACGTATTCATCACCCCTATCATCATCATCTCTATCATCACATTCATCACGTGATCCAATCTCAGTTGCTTGAGTATCATCAACCTCCATTATTGCCATTGCCTCATTTTGTTCTGTTCCTTGTTCCTCCAATTCGCCCATCACGCTAGCAGCATTATCTCTTATTTCATCTTCATTTGAACCCAAATCAGCATAGTTCTTAACAATAAAACTTTTATTGAGGACCTCCACTCTCGACAGTTCTTCGGGCAATTCTAGTGGAGTGATGACGTCAACAGTCAAAGGATATCTACTAACCATTTCACCTAAGGATATATAGACACTGACATCTTCATCATCACTAATGTAAATCTCTTTAGTTGGTCCCAACATCACTGCATTGTACTTCATTTGCAATTTAACCTTACTTTCATCTAATCTAAGCTTCGTGCAAATCCTACCTTCTAATATGGAGAGAGTTATTTTCCCCCTGATGTATTCATCATCAAGTTATACGCTTGATCTTTCCAATTAAAATATATGATCACATTCTCCACCATTGTATCCTACAAAAACAACACGAAAACTCTGTCAGTTATACTAGTTATACTACAATTCTGGGTAACACAAGAATAACTAGTGATATTACACATATCTGTATAATACTAGTATAACCAATAATACTACATGTAAATGGGTATTGCTACTGTACCTAAGTAATACTACATATAAATGGTTAATACTAGTGCAACTATGTCATGCTACATACATGTGGGTCAAACTAGAGCTACGAGTAATACTACATATATATTTTTCAGTTGAATCATGTGCAATTCTACACAGTTCTACTAGTTGTATTTCCTGACAAGAACTCAAATTGAATTGTTCGGGTTCAAAACTACAATTCACTATGATTCAGTTGTTGTAATCCATTTCTCACCCATTTATAGATCTATTCAACACAGGCAGTGTGCATAAACTTTCAATGTGCATACCCAAACACAATTTACTTAATCTCAAATCTAATTGAGAAAATCTCTTAAATTTCTAGGTTCAAATCTTCAATTTTAAGCTCTATGCAGCTCGAGAAACATAACTTTTCTTTCTATCTCGACGAAGCTCGTCGGAGGAGAAGATATGGTAACAATGGCGACTGAAATCGAATGAAACCGACGATGAGAGCGATGAGCTTGAGCTTCAGAGGAGAGAGAGAGGAGAGGAGAGAGAGAGAGTCAGTTTCTATTTTTTCTTTGCCCGGTTTCGATTTTTTTTTGTTTTTCAAAAATCATTTAATTTTAAAATGAATATTAGAGAAAGAAGGGGTAAATTCGTCTACACACATTTCATTACAAAAAGAGGATATGGGACAAAAAGAGGAGTTAAGAGATTTGTTGTTTGCAGAAAGCGAGTTATGAGATCTTTGCTCAACTCCAGTGCTTCAAATGTGGCCATTTTTTGTCCACTATGTAATTTTGTGTTTATTTGTAATATTAGCAAGTTGGTTCATATAAAGTAGTTTGGTGTTTGTGCATTGAAATTCTTCATGAGTGAGTCCTACAACCAAACAATATTATAGGGCACATCTATTCAATAATGAAACAAAAAAGACAAAATAAATGTAAAGAAACCTCGATAGTGCTTAGTAGCTATCCTGAATTCTTAACAATCAGAAATACAACATTTTACGTTCTCAAAGAAAATAAGTATTGAGGTAAGTTTATTGGCTGAGAACCCCCAATGCCTCATATGGAACAGAACCACAAGCTTTTGAATGATGGACAGTCCTATGTTTGAGGATCCTAAAAGTTACAAACGATTAATTAGTAGGTTTTTATTTTTTATCATTCGTTTAAAATTGTGTTATGCCGTACAAGTTCTCTCACAGTTCATTGCTAAACCAAGGCATGCATCAGTAGCGGACCCAAAAATATATTTTACCTGAGTCATAGATTTTGAACATAACAATTTTTGGAATGGATATCAAACATTAAGAAACTAGAGTACCTCTAAATATTATTTTGCATATGTCTTTTTATACAGTAACAATGTTAGCAACTGTTAGAGGTAGAATCCAACTCAAAACCAAAACCTTTATTATGATAGTAGAAATATATAACAATATAGTAACAAAAGTATAAACTCCCCAAAGAGAATTACGTTATCTTCCCTTGACCTAATCCAATAGAATCTTCCAAAACTCTCAATTGCTTGGATAGGTTTCACAAACAAACCCTAACCCTTATTTATAATAAAATGTAAAAGTAAAAGACAAGGAAAAGTAAATAAGAAAATCAAAACTATATCCTAAATTATATATTATGAAGTATTCGTATCATCGCTGACCGCTCAAAAACAGCCTTATCCTTAAGGCTGGATTCAGTATCTGACATGCCCTTCCATAGCCATTATCTCGCCATCTATAATTGTTTCGCCCTCTGCCAACATCAAACTCCAAGACCATCCTCAATAGGAGGTTATTAACAAAGACTCTTCATAACATTTTATGAATAGATTATGAAAATTTATTAGTTAAGAGTTTGGTTAAGATTTTAATTTGTGAGCATCATCAATGATCAACGCCAGATCCACATGTATTGATGGGTGATTAGCTGACCTGTCCAAATTTTATAATTTTCCTTAATGTTATTGGGTTTGTATATATGAATCTAGCCGAGTATAATTTAATGACACAATATCTTAACAATTTGACCTGCCTAATTTTTGTCATACCATCGTAAGTCCATTAGCCCAATTTTTAACCTAACCAAATTGAATAAAGAAAAAAAGAACTTCATCTTACATACCTTTTTAGTTTTCTTCTTCTCAAACAGCAGCAGCCAGCAAACCAACAAATGTGCAACTTCTTTTCAAAGTCAAGTAAGTTTATAATTTAGGTGAAAAATAGCTTTACCCTAAATGAATGTGAATAGGTGTTGATTACATAATAAGAATTTGATAACCTTCATCATTTTGGCTTTTGTTGCTTGTTGATGTGTAGAATTTTGGTTCAATATATTTTGACTGACAATGGAGAAAAATATTAGCTTGATGATGTGGTCAAAGTCTCAAAGACTCAAAGTCCGTTAACTACTGTTTACAAAAACAGTCATAAATACTATGTTCAAAATTGGTCTATATCATGTGTGTCATAATTTATTATACAACTAATTTTAATGTTGACATATTTTTTTCCTCTTAATTTAGTTTCAAACGAAGCAATGAACACTATGAAAATATATGATAAAAGAAAAGAACCATCTCCACCTCGCAGTGAATCAGATGATATTGATTTACCTTCGGATCCTGCAGATCGAAAAAGAATAACAGATTATCATCCAAATCAAAGAGATGAGGTAATTCGACAATATTTGATTAGAGGTCCTTATCAACCTCGTGAGCATATTTTCAAACAATCTCTGATAGGAAAAACATTGAGGCGATTTAACCCAGCTTGGTTTGATGGTTACAAAAGCTGGTTAGAGTATAGTGTAAAAAGAGAAAAAGCTTTTTGCTTGTGTTGTTATTTGTTTAGAGATAATGCTGGTAAATGTGTAAGAAGTGATGCATTTATCACAGATGGATTCTGTAGGTGGAATAATTTTAAGAGTTTTTCAGAACATGTAGGAGGTGTTGATAGTTTTCACAACAATGCAGTTATGAAGTGTGAAAACTTGACGAAACAAGGTCAGTCTATTGAGACGATTTAACCCAGCTTGGTTTAAACAAGATGATATTACAAGAAATGAGTATCGAATTCGGTTGAATGCTTCTGTTGATGCTTCTAGATACTTATTGTGACAAGGATTAGCTTTCCGTGGGCATGATAAGTCTGAAAATTCTGCTAATAGAGGAAATTTTGTGGACTCTTAAAGTATACTGATGATCAAAATGAAGTTGTGAGTAAAGTTATTTTAGATAATGCTCATGAAAATAACCAAATTAAGTCTCCTATGATCCAGAAAGATATGTGCATTGTTTTGCAAAAGAGCTAGTCAAATCTGTAATTGAAGAAATTGATCATAACGTTTTTGGTTTGTTAGTAGATGAATCTGCTAATGTGTCTGATAAAGAACAAATGGCAGTGGTGTTTAGATTTGTTGATAAAAGTGGGATAGTCAAAGAGAGATTTCTGAGTATTTTACATGTGAAAGAGACGTCTGCAATATCTTTGAAATCTGCTATTGATGATTTGTTTGTTAAATACGGATTGGACATTAAAAAGGTGAGAGGACAAGGGTATGCCGGAGCAAGTAACATGAAGGACGAGTTCAATGGATTAAAATCATTAATTTTGAAGGAAAGCACATCACCATATTATGTTCATTGCTTTACTCACCAGCTTCAATTAGTTGTTGTGGCAGTTGTAAAAAAAAACATCTTAATGTTGGAGACTTTTTTGATATGATTTCTTTGTTGTTAAATGTGGTTGGAGCTTCATGCAAGAAGAAAGATTTGATCCGAGAGAAACATAGAAAAAAGATTCTAGAAGGAATAATTATTGGTGAAATCAAGAGATCTCTCTTCAAAGACCAGGATATACTCGTTGGAATTCTCACTACAGAACTCTATTGCGGTTGACTAAGTTGTTCTCTTCTATCATCAAGGTTCTCGAATGCTTTGAGAATTACGGCGTAGATGACTTGAAAAGACGTCAAGCACATAGTCTCCTGAATTACGTTCATAGCTTTGACTGTTTGTTTTAGCTACACATGATGATACACCTTTTAGGGCTCACAAAGAACTTGTCTATGGCGCTCCAAAGCAGAGATCAAGATATTTTAAATGCTATGTCATTGGTGAAATCAACTAAGAGACAACTTCAGTGTTTTAGGGATGATGGGTGGGATTCTCTCATGTTGAAAGTTTCTTCGTTTTGTGAGAAATATGAACTTGAAAAGGTTGAGATGGAGGAAGATTTTGTTGACTCAAAGAGACGAAGAAACAAAACAAGAGTATCAAATATGCATCACTACAAGGTCAATTGCTTATATTCTGTTTTGGATTTCCAGCTTCAAAAATTTGACGACTGTTTTAATGAAGTGAACACTGAATTGCTTATTTGTGCTGCTTCTTTATCTCCCATTGATGCATTTTATGAGTTTGATCACTCAAAGTTAGTGAGGTTATCTAAGTTCTACCAAGATGACTTTAGTTTAGGAGAGTTCATATCTATTGAGCAAGAATTATCTATCTACATTGATAATGTTCGAAATGATGAGAGATTTTATAATTTAAAGAATCTTGGAGACCTTGCTCAGACGTTGGTATAAACACGAAAACATTTGTCATATCCCTTTGGTTATAGGCTTTTGAAATTGGTTTTGATTTTGCCTGTTGCTGCTGGTACTGTTGAGAGATGTTTTTCAGCCATGAAGATCCTAAAGACACATCGACGAAATTGTATTGGAGATCAATTTTTGAATGGTTGTTTAGTTTGTTTTATCGAGAAAGATGTATTCAATACTATTACAAATGAGATTGTGATAAAGAGATTCCAAGACATAAAGGATCGTAGGATGCTTTTGTAGGACATTTGTTTCAAAAATATTTTCCCGCAAAAAACGTTTTTTGGCGGGAAATAGATTTACAAGTGATTTTAAAAGGGTTTTAAAAGATTAACAAGGGATTTTAAAAGGGTTTAAAAATATTTACAAGGAATTTTAAAAAGGTTTTAAAATATTTACAAGGGATTTTAAAAGATTTACAAGGGATTTTAAAAGGGTTTTAAAAGATTTACAAGGGATTTTAAAAGGGATTTTAAAGGGTTTTTAAAGATTTATAAAGGTTTTTTAAAATATTTTTAAAGGGTTTAAAATTGTTTTAAAAGGGTTTTAAATTATTTACAAGAGATTTTAAAAGGTTTTAAAAGATTTACAAGAGATTTTAAAAGGGTTTTAAAATATTTACAAAGAATTTTAAAGGCCTTTAAAAAATTTACAAAGATTTTTAAAAGTTTTTTAAAGGGTTTAATAGTGTTTTAAAAGATTTACAATGGATTTTAAAATGGTTTTAAAAGATTTACAAGAGATTTTTAAAGGGGTTAAAAGGGTTTTAGAAGATGTACAATGGTTTTTAAAAGATTTTTAAAGAATTTACAAGAAGACCATTTAAAAACTCTTGTAAATCTTTTTAAAATCTTTTAAAATCTCTTTTTAAAATTCCTTAAAACCCTTTTAAAAACACTTGTAAATCTTTTAAAACCCTTTTAAAATCCCTTATAAATCTTTTAAAACACTTTTAAAATCCCTTGCAAATCTTTTAAAATCCTTGTAAATCTTTTAAAACTCTTTTAAAATCCTTTGTAAATATATTTCCCGTCAAAAAAACTTTATAAGGATTTTTTTTTTTGAACAGCTGCTATTATTAGTTTGGAATGTGATCCTCATGGAGGTTGTTTACAATAAAAGAAGGGACATAGAAATAAGATATAAAGGTTACATTTGGGGAAAAAGTTTCTTTTGCTATGCGATCCGTCACTTTGTTGTTTTCTCTTCCTGTCCAATTGAATTCAACATAGCTAACCCTTTTTTTCTAATAATTATCTTCTCTGATCCAGTTGTGAACTTTGAAGTTGGTTTGATCTTCCGTAAGAAGCTTGATAACCTCAAATTATCTCCTTCAAAGATGACCTTTTTATAACCTTTACTCCACACGTGTTGCATCGCCATTACCAAAGCTTGAAGTTCTGCTTCCATAGACATCGAACAATGTTGCCCTTTACTACGCCCTGCTGCTTGGAAAACGCCATTGGAATCTCGAATTATCCAACCTGCTTGAGAGACATTGTTGTTTTTTGAAAACTTGCAATCGAAGTTGCATTTTACGAAGTCCTCTTTCGGTCTGGTCCAAGCTGAATGATGTGTTCTTGATTGCACTTGTCTTGTTTGAATGTTAGTAGTTGAGTCGATAGTCCAGACTAAAGCCCATTCAGTTGCATCATTAACAGTCTTAATAAAATCCTCTCGCCAAGTACTGCTTTTATGTTGATAGACTGATAAATTCCTGCTTTTCCAGATTCTCCATAACATCCAAATGGGTAGCTGTCGATCAATATCTGGGATGTCCTTGTTGGTGTAGCAGTCGATAATCAATTTAAACCGTTCTAGAAATGAGCAAGATGAATCCAAGATAATCAATTTTACAAGGATTTTTAAAAGCATTTTTTTGGCTGAGAAAAAATTTGTTACGAAAAAAATATTTGGCTTGATAATTTTTTTGGCGAGAAAAAAGATTGGCGGAAATTTTTTTTTGGACCCAAAAATTTGGCGGGAAAAATAAATTTTGGCGGACAAATAAATTTTGGCGCCAAAAACTTGGTGAAAAAAATTCAGTTTTTAATTGCATGTTTCTATTAGATGAGGGTAATTTGGTCATTGTGTTCAAGGGAAGGGGTATTTTTAAAAATGGACAACATAAAAGGCTATTGTTGCAAAATGATTGTAAAAAAAGGTAGTTTTGCAAATCTCCCTTTTTTTTATTAAAGACATTTTATTTGTTACGTTTTGAACTGGGTAAAAAATCCTTGATACGCCTCTGTCAATGATAATATATTAACTTGGAGTTCTTAAAAAATCAATCAAATATTGCAGTTGTAAAATCCCTTTGCTATCTCTTTCATCTCTAACTCATTGATTCATGTTTTAAATCTCTCCCTTCAACACACAAAGTATACATCCAAAACCAGTATAAATCTTTACTAAAGCAATTAAAGTAACAATCTATGTTAACATAGTACTTGATCAGTTCCTTTAACCGATTAACCACAAATATGAATCCATCTTCATCGATATAACAGAGATCTCCAGTTCTTAACCATCAAGGAGATGATTTCTCCGGTGAAGCCATGGAATCTAAGGAAAAGAAGACGAGCAACGTGTAAAGAACCGGAATTGAATAGTTTGATCAATAAAGGATTTGTGATTGAGGAGAAGATAGTGAAGAATCCATCTCCGGTGAGAGGGAGAGAGAGAGAGAGAGTTGGAAGATAAAGACATCAAACAATGCCACATCACCATTGCAATTACCTAGGAGCGCCTCTAAGCTAAGAGCGTCTCTAACCTAAAGTCATTATTTTGGCTTTAATTTTAATCTTTTATTAAGTTAAGAAACATCTTAAATCCTCCCTTTGAGGATGCTCTAAGAGACTTGTAGGGGCAATCATGTTGAGGGGAATAGGGTTGCTTGTAGTGGAAACATAACCCTCTCGCCTTCATGTCGAGATATTCTTGGTGTGAATATTGATGTGTACCCCTTGGCCTATACATGTTGCTGCTTGACCCAACATTAAAAGATGTATGTGTTAACGCAACTGGTTTCCCATGATCAAGTGTCGATAGGGAATGATTTAGAGTCCCATATCTTTAAATTACATAAATGCCTTATCATGTGGTTTGCTTTTCGTCCCATAGAAAAACTCCAGCTCCTTTTCAATAGACCATGCAACACGAGTCGCAGTCATAAGTCTCCCATGTCGTTTGGACAAAATTTCACACAAATCTCCTCTTTTAGTCCATTGAGAAATAATCCTAACTGAAGATGTGAATCTAGAAACGGAATTTGAGCTGCACAGGCTAGAAATTCGTGGACAAACTCATCTACTGAACTTGTTTGATGAAGAGCTGCTAATTGTTCGAACGGAGATGCGGTAACGTCTTCTCCAAACTGTTACATTAATTCTATCTGAAGCTGTACCCAAGACAGTGTTGGAATTAGCCAACAAAGCTACTGTAACTAGTGCAAAGCAGCATCTTCCATACTCATGAAAGCGGTCTCAGCCTTCTGAACTTCATGTGCTTGCTACAAGGAGAAATATTGTTCTACTCGAGCCAGCCATCATAGTGGATCATCACCACTGAAGATCGACATCTTGACTAGTTTCACAACACATGGGTGGTGATTGTGAGTGTAACACCCGCCCTTCCATATAGGCCAAGACGGTATGTTATTCATCTGATCTTGCCAAAACGTTTTCTTTAAACTCCACACACGAACAAAATATTGCACATAACTCCCCACACTTACTATCATGAGGAAAAAGGGAAAAAGGGGTGAGTAAAGAATACTCAGTGAGGGGAATCAACTCTGCCCACTGAAACATAGAACATTTTATAAAGCTATACAACCATCATCATAACATATAAACTTAGACACAAGCAATCAACCTAACATGTTTTAACTTCTAATAACACATTCATAATAAGCATCTTATCCATAATAGCACATACATACGTATCGCTAGGTCCAGTCATCCTCGTGACAACTAGAACCTCATGAGTGGAGGTTGGCCCTCGTAGCTCAGACACTCCCGTGCATCCCGGGCTCGTCAGCGTTTCTTGACCTGCATGTAACTCGCCAGCCTATCACTATCCACATTACTAGGGAGACCACGGCCCATAGCTCGATTCGCTCTAGTCTTTCATACAAACATACATAATCATCATACATACATACTATACTTAACATTCTCATACATAATATATCATAGTCAAACATCATAATCATACATATCAAACAATAATCATCAAATCATATCATCATACAATTTTATCCTATGCAATCAGATCTAAGCCTACATATCATGCGTCAAAAAGCAAAACAAAAGATAATGATACCATGTTTCGCAAATACCACCCTCACCTTAGCCTAGTTGAAAATGAAGAACATTTCTATTCTCCTTTCTCTCGTATTAGACCAACTTACTATAAGGGCTTTAACTGCATACTCTTGAGCTCCACATTGATTCTCCATCAACCAAAACCTTACTCCATGAGTCCTAAAGGCTCCTGTAAATTCACAGCCCAAACCGATTTCGTTTCCCATTCAAACAACACAAATTTTCATAACTTACTCCATATAAAACTGTCACCAAAACATATAGATATGTCAAGAACTGACCGTTAGAAACGTGATCCCACCGTTGAATATGTAGCCAGTACTATTGATATGGGTAAAATTAATCCTAAGACCACTCTCTCAAATAAGAGATTGATTGTAGTACTTTAGGGTCGAAAAGGTTGATCCCAACTCTGAAATAAGAGATTAATCCTAAGACCACTATCGAAACTCACTATGCTTAATAGTATTGATCCCAACTCTCTTGTAAATCCCTAGAACTAAGCAAGCATTATAATCAGGTTTGATAAGTTCACCTAAGTAACTGACGCTAGCCCGCATCTAAATACTGGGCTCATCTAAGATAGTTCTAGTAATAGATACCTATGGTGGGAATACCTATTATCCTAAAATCAAGTTCTAGTTAATTACTCTAGAACTAGCATTAATAACAATCGAAGATGAAGAATTCTAAATATATTATCTGATAGTAGGATTTTACTTAATTAATCCTAAAACACTATCATGTCGTTGTAGTATTTTAGGTTGTCAATCCAATCCGGTGTGATACAAACAGATGAGATATGATTAGAAAGCTCAAAGTCAAGCCAAGTAGAGAGTTGGTTGGTTCTAACAGTCCTAGTATGCAATAACATAAATGAAATGAAACTAAAAGCAGAAATGGCAATAACATGCAGGTGAATAACAAAGCAGAAATGATAACAGGCAGTCAAATGGATAAACGATTCCTAAGGACGGGGTAATCGAATAGTGTGGTCTCCCTAATCTATTCAGGCGGTTGACAAAACTTCACAGAAGCTATCATTAGACAACAAGTTCAACAACAGATTAATTCACTCCCGTGATAGAAATCCTCTAGCAAAGCTAGACACTAACCTAATTCCCATTAGCGATCTCTAACTAAGCAGGCAATATCGAATCAACTTGTTAAAGCCAACACCCTCTCTACAAGCCAATCCCTTGGGGTAGAGGCGAATATCTCTGGAATTAATAGATCCAACGTTCCATTAAACGCCTTCTGAGCGCTGGAACGTCTGGATTCATATTCCTCATTAGCAAATGAAACAAGCAATAAGCACAACTAATTCAGAAGGGATTCTAGTATGCTAAACTTAATCACCTAACGACCAAGTAAACCACAACTACTCTATCCCATCCTCAGAAATACGGTTCACTACTCTCACATAATCAAAGACAATAACAAAGCAACGATTGAAAACATGATAACAGAAATGATGAAAGACTTAAACAAAAACATAATATCAAATACTTGAAAGTGAATACAAAGTCGTAGGAGAAACACTGCGGCTATGAAAGTTGTGAAAGATAAAAGTTGTATGAATACTGGCTGCCCTAGGGAAAACCCTAAAAGGCTACTTATATAAGTGAAAATGAACAAATAAGGAAACTAGATAGATAGCGAATCTTCACGTCATGACCCTACGATCGAGTGTGTCATTGGCATCTGATGGGCTGAAATGGGATTCCCTGTAATCGAGTATGTCATTGACCAAACTGGGCTTAAGGGACTCCGCCTTGCGATCGAGTGGTCTGAAGTGAAGATGAGATTGAATGGTCCAGCGACCCTGCGATCGAGTGCGATCGAGTGGATGTCATGAGGTGGTGATCGAGTGGTGTAAGATGGGTTATTCATCCGGCTTCGCGATTGAGTGAAACTGAGCTGCTAGCTTCTCCAGGGTTGTGATAGAGTGATTTGCCCTGGCAGGGCTCCGAGGCTGCGATAAAGTACTTTGGCTGAAGGCGTCATTGGGCATTCTGACTTTCTGTTCTGTTTCTCCTCTGTTTGAACTTCAAAAGCATCCAATGTACCTCAAAACAACCAAATATGCAATGCACATGCAATCCTAATGCAAAATCGTCCTAAGTATGCAAAACACACTAAAACGACTCCTAATGAGATGAAATGTGGATGAAACAATGACAAAGAGGTGCAGAATGAATGCCTAAATCATGCAAATTATAGACATATCAACTCCCCCAAACTTAGTCTTTGCTTGCCCTCAAGCAAACAAGAAGACATAAGCGGAAGGAGAGGTTTGAAGTTGGGGATTCAGAACCAAAGCATGAGATATACCAATAAGATCAATGTACCAACTAACAGTTCTAAGATGCGAGGTGATCGACTTCTACTTAAAAAATTTAGCCATGCTCTGTTATGATCCAAACCTACACTCAATTGCACAATGCGTCAAGATCAACCGATCCCTTTAACATTCATTAAGTTCAAAAACATGAATCAAGATATGCATCGCTAGTGAACTCATTTGGCTAATGACAGGTTATGAGACAAAGATGATCCCTTTTAAGTGGTTCAGATTTTAATAACAGGGGACTCTCAACGAAAATGGTCTGAGCTTTAGAAGAATGCTAAAGGTAAGTGTCAACCTATGCATACAAGAATCGTACCCCATCTAGCCAACGACATAAACCGTGAATAACAAGTAGATGGTCCTATTTCTAAACCCAATGATGATCCTAAGTCTACCCTTTTGCACTAAAGACATCTTTCGATTTTTCTCGGATCAATGTTTTCTTTCTTTTCTTTGACTCTTGTTCTTAAGGAGAAGCTTTTCTAGTCTAGTGAATTGGTTTTTTCTTAAACTCTTATGGCTCTTATAAATTTTTTTCTTTTCTGTTTTTGTTGTCATCTCTTTTTTTTAGAGCATATCTTAACAATTCTAGGCTTCCCAAACCTTCACTAGAACTCAATATGATTTCCAGCTTCCTTCTCCAAAAGACTCCAACCCATTTTTTTTTCTTTCTTTTTTCTTTTCACACTCAATCTCAATCCCCAAATAAGTTCCCACCTAGTCCTACGAAGTTCGAAAACGCGGATTGGAACTGCATGAGATACTACTCTTGTCGGCTCAAACCTAACACGTTATACCAAGCTCAATCCTGAAAACAGGCCTCACATGCTCTCACAAAATAACATGGCTTGAAAGAAAGGTTAGTTAAGGGTGGGGGAACTACTCCAATAATAGAAGCAACTACTTGGATTAACAAGAGTGGTGAATAAGTGAAAGAAAATCCAAATATGTATTCTATCCACGAGTTCAAAAACGATGCAAACATGATAATTATAAGTTAGATTCAAGTTCAAATTGACAGGGAAAGGTGTCATGACATGCATCGAGTGGTTTCTATAGAACATGATCCGGTTTTACATCAAAGTCATTCAAATGCCTCAAAGAACTAATAACTCATTTTAGTGAATCATCATGCTTACAAGGCTATTTCCTCATTATCCCCTATCCATATGCAACAATCCTATATGAAACACTAAAGACTCAATCCTAAATGTAATGCAACTAAATGATAACTCTTTTTTTGTAGAATTCATTTTCAAAAAATTTCAAACTTTTTTGTTTTTTTCTATGACTTAGATGATATGCAGACTGAAATGATATTCACAAAAAACAAGTCAAATACGTCTTGAACCCTCCCCCAAACTTTAATTACACAGTCCCTTGTGTAATCAAAATTTGTGAAAGAATTCAACAAAAACAAAAGCCGTATTAACAAGGGTTTTGGTGTGTTACCTAAGTAGAATGTCCTGGAGATGTAGTCATCCATATATGCTTGAGTGTACTCCGCAGGATGACCGGTTCTTGATGTGGTTCCGCCATCTCCTCGTCATTGTGCTCGATCGCAACCCGAGTAGGTTGTGGAGCACGACGCTCATGTGTTCTCCGACCCGACATTATTCGACCCTTGCTTGATGATCGGACCATCCTATCGCTCTTCCTTCTTTTGTGCTCCCTGACCTCGTGAGACGAGTGTCGTGCAGGTTCTTGCGGGGCAGCGCGTTCTCTCTGTTGATAAGCAGATTCCCATGGCGGGGCAATGTCATGACGCCTGGATGGCATGTCTTTGGTGATCGCAGTGGTGGATGTAGTGCAGCTGAGTGCCTTTTGCATGTTGTCAATGGCCTTGACACACTTATGGATGATCTTATCTTGAAACTTGCACCATCTTTGGGTTTGACAGAGCTTCCGGTGTGCTTCAGCGAGACTCTTGCTCTCTCGTCAAGGGGGCTTGTGTTCTTCAAAGTGGTACCGGCTGGTGTCATTGTTCTCCCAGTTGGTCTCCTCATTGTCACTCTGACGCGGATCCTCCAATAACAGCATGGAGGATTTCTTGTGGTGGCGAGAAGTCGATGTTGTTTCTCACCGTGATGGTTGTCATCTCACTGAATGGGAGAAGAATAGTTGCTTCTCCTGTTGATGGGTGATCAAACTTGAAAGCGTACCTCCCGTCATAGACCTTATGCTCAATCACATGGGCAAGCTTGAGATGGGCGATATCCATCCAATGTGGTTGGATGGGATCCGGTCGGAGCGGGACGTTGCACGATACGAGGATTGATGTGACCATTCCTCAAATGAAAAGGGCTCCTTTTGCGTTCTTCTTGTCATTGGCCAGCGCCCACCCTCTATAGCTGCGTAGCTGATTGAGGAGACACATTGACGGGGGGTGTCATTGGCATCTCCTTTCATCGTTTTCTCGTCCTTGGTGTAAAGGAAGAAACTCACCAGCGCCTGGTCTAACGTCTCCATGTCTTGATTCGTCATAGTGGCGGATATCTCCCTAGCATAAGGGACATTGGCCATGACTCTCTGGAAATAGCGGATGGCGGGATTGCGGATAGAGTTACTCTTGGATCTAGCGGAGTTGAAACTAGTTGTGTCTCCGATCGTGTTCCACAAAGATTTTAGTTCATCTCGGGCAAACCTCGGTTTTGTTCCTGTGCCACTGGGAAATCCGAACATGGTTTCTAGCGTCTTGATCGCCATGATATAGTCGCGCTCGTCGATGCTGAAGCTTAAGTAACCAAGCCCTTCTTCTCTTAACTCAGCAGCTGACACCCCCTCAAACAATTCCACTTGAAGTAATGAAAGGAATTGAAGTGTCTCATCTTCATAGGTAGGATAGGGATGAGACATGAGTGTTGTCATGTGGCATTTCTCGAACAAGAGCTCAACGTCCTCCAGGATGCCTAACTCTGCCATTGTCTCTGTGTGAGGATATCTTGTTCCCCAAAACAGATTTCTTTTGAGAACCTTGTAGTAGTCTCTCGAGGTCAGCTTGTCTTTTTTCATCAAGGACTTGGTGGTCTTGCGGGTTTGCTCGAGAATGTATTATGCATCATCCTCCATCTCTTTATCGACCAACTCATGGTTCTGTGTCATTGCCCGTTTTCCTCTGGAAATCTCTTCTCTTCTCCTATCATTGGCGACTGCTCGCTCTGTTTCCTCCACAAATCGCATGTACTCCTCTGCTTCTCTCTCTGGCCTAGTTGACCAAGATTCAGCCTCATCAACATTGTAGTCGGCATCCATAGATGATTCGTAGCTTTGTGAACTCATCTTGAAGCTGAAATCGATTTGGAACTCACAACTAAAGCTCTGTAGGTTAGTGAGAACAAACAAAGAGAATGAAAGAAATGACTTCCTTTTGAAACAGAGTTGCAATCGAGTAGAATTTGATGGTGAGAGCTCAGGTCACAATCGAGTGAAGCAAGCAAAGGAGAGACAGGGTTGCGATTGAGTGGTTTTTGAGGCTCTGTTTTAGTCAATAACAGCTTGCAACAATGAAAGAGTTGAGAGCGATTTTGGTAGTACAGTAGAGAGATAAACAAGAGAGATGTTTTGAAATCACAAGTAATCAAGAAAAGTGAAGAGTAGTGACACTTATCTCCCTTTGCGATTTGAATGAGTGGAGGAGGTGTGTTACTTTTAAACGGAGAGATGAGATGCAATGCCCGTTATGATGTCGGCGAAGTGATAAGGTGACAAAGCATGGTGCTTTATGTCGGCAAGACGAGGTTCCTTCAATTCACGCGCCTTGTGATCGAGTATGGGCCGTTGATCAATTAATTTCGTGTCATGGGGTACAAGTGGAAACAACATGGGCTTTTTGGAGTTTCAGTGGAGATTGAAATCAAGTGGACTTTATGGGAGCAAGGTTTGTCATTGACGTTCTATGAACACTTCCACTCCCTCTTGCGATCTAGTAGTTTGACATTGATGTCGAGAAAGTTATTATCCCGAAATTGCTAGATCGCACTCCTGAGCTTTTACTCCTATGTTGTGATCGAGTATTTGAAAAAGTTTTATAAAATTTTCATTTGAACACTCGATCACATCCTTGTTGATCACTCTAGCTGTTATTCATTTCCTGAGAATCAAAGACACAACCAAAACAAATCAAAAGTAACAAATAAATAAAAAAGTATATACAGGGATAGTCATGGGACTTTCTCCCAAGTGAGCTTGTTTAGAGTCTCTAGCTTGACTCCTCACACTTATTAAGTTGAGAAAATGTGGCAGAGGGAACTTGAGAAGTCCTCCTCTTCACTGATCTCATCATCATACTCAGCATCCTCCCTTGACAGTTGCACAGCTGAGCATTTAATTCCTCTTTCCTCAAAGTAGGCTACTTCCTCCTCTGGAGGATAGTCTTTCTCTTCTGACCAATCCTAGGTGATCTCCTTTCTTGAAATTGTGTCAGTGTTGAGTTGGGGTTGAACCTCCTTTTGCATTCGACTTAGTTTGTCTCTAAGCTTTTCAACAGTGTAGTTCAACGTCTGAATGGTTCTGTTCTGGAGATACGTATTCCTTTTGAGTTCCAGCCAATCAAGTGTGGAGGGTATACTCGATTCAGTAGTTGAGTTTGAAGGCGGAGTTTGAAATGAAATTTGCTCATTCCGTCTTTTGATCTCAAGGCCTTCACTTGGAACCGCTCTCTAAATCTCTAAGGTCTTTCCTTCTGTTGGTGACCTTGTTGAAGAATTGTTGATGTCAAACTGTAACTTGACGTGCCTCCCAAGGTTAAGATCAATCTTACCATATCTGACATCTATTATTGCTCCCACTAAGGCTAAGAAAGGTTTTCCTAAGATCAGAGAATCCTTAGATGCTTCATTCATCTCAAGCACGACGAAATCAGTAGGCACCTCTACTCCATTTATCATTACTGGCACATTCTCTAGAATGCTGAAAGGTCTCCTTGAAGTTCTATCAGCAAGGATCAAGGTGATGTCATAGGGCTTGTACTGAACGAATCCTAGCTTCCTTGCCATAGAGAGTTGCATTAAACTGACTGAGGCTCCTAAATCACACAGACAATTGCTGAAAGTCAATTGCCTAATGGAATATGGCAGAGTGAAAGATCCAGACTCTTCTAGCTTCTCTTGAATAATCCTCTCACCAGCGGCTTGATGCATATTGACATCGTCTTCATCATCTGAGAATCCTGATATATGTTGAGCCTTTCCAATATCCAGTTTCTCAAATGTTTGTGAGGGTCAGAAATCAACTTGAGGACTTCTACATAGGGCATCACAGCTTCCATCGCATCAAGTTGTTTTTCAACAAGAGATTCATATCTGCTTTTCCAAGGTTTCCAGAACGTCCATGGAAGAGCAAGTGAAGGTGATGGAGCTGGCTTGAATCGTTTTACCATCCTCTCGATTATAGGAGCCCTCCCCTCTAAGTTAGATTGAGCCTGATAGAAAGGTTAAGCTGAATAATCGATCTCAGCGACAGAGACTTCAATCTGAATGGAAGCCTCCCTTTTTGAATAACATTGTCCTCAGTGTTTTATGTAGGGACATGTTGAGTTGGCAGCTCTCGCTCATGTCTGATAGTGATTTTGTGGGCAGTGGCATACTCCTGAGGGTTCTGGATTGCTTTTCCTGGAAGCTCGCCTGGGTTGTTTGTAACAGGTGGTGAAGTCGTGATGCCGTCTAGATATTGTACCCTTGTGCTCAATGATTCCATACTGCTACTCATTTCAATGAACTGTCTGTCAATTTTGTTATTTAAGTCAGCCAGCTTCTTAGAGGCATCCATTACCCCAGCGGCTTGGCCTTGCATGATTTGTTGGAGCATATTCTTGATGTCTGATTCCTGGGGTGTAGAGGCCTGATGTTGCTGTGGTGTGAAACCAGGTGGTGGTTGTTGTTGTTGATACCCTCCTTGCAACTGCTGCTTAGGAACGAACCCTTGGCTGTGGTTGTAAGGAACAAACGGTTTGGGTTGGTTCTGCTGTTGCTGCTGCCGAGGGTAAACTTGGTCCTGAGGATTGGCGACATTTGTACTTCTGTATGAAAGATTTGGGTTGGGTATGTAATTGTTGTACCCTTTGTTGTAGCCACCTTGGTTCTGAACATAACTGATTTCAGCGCACTAATCATTCTCCCCCTCTTGGATTTGGAATACTTTGTCTTCAGAGGCGAAGTGAAAATGCTTCTGTTGCACTTGGAGGAGTTTGTAAATTTTGTCATTGAGAGCTTTAATCTCTCGGCTGTGCTTGTCATCAGATTCAGAGCTGGTGCGGATGCTTCTATCATAGTCCTTGTTGTAATTGCCATCCGACTGAGCCAAGTTTTCAACTAGCTCCCATCCTTCTTCGACATCCTTGTTCAGGAAATTCCCATTGGAGGCGGTGTCAAGCAGCATCCTTATTTTAGGTAGGACGCCTCTGTAAAGTGTGCATGAAACACAAAGACAGAAACGGCATAATATTAGTAACTTGTGTAACAAAAACGAACTTGATCTTAACGTTTCTAATGATCTCAAATATAGCAAACAAACACCAAACTGGCAACGACGCCAAATTGATAGTAGGATTTTACTCAAATTAATCCTAAGACCACTCTCTCAAATAAGAGATTGATTGTAGTACTTTAGGGTCGAATTCCACAAAGCTCTCTGATCACACAATAGACTAAGGTTTCGAATTCAGCTAAACAAATAGATTATAAAAAAAAAGACAAGACAAGAAAGCAATAAAAGAGATTGAAGGTTCAGATGATTAAGACGTCGGGTTTAGGGAAATTCTCAGGTTATATCAAAATAGTAGATCTAGTAATAAATTAAGAATATTATCGAACCATTCTAGAACTCAAATCACTAATATAGAGTAACCGGTGTGTTCGGCGAAACTCACTATGCTTAATAGTATTGATCCCAACTCTCTTGTAAATCCCTAGAACTAAGCAAGCATTATAATCAAGTTTGATAAGTTCACCTAAGTAATTGACGCTAGCCCGCATCTAAATACTAGGCTCATCTAAGATAGTTCTAGTAATAGATACCTATGGTGGGCATACCTATTATCCTAAAATCAAGTTCTACTTAATTACTCTATAACTAGCATTAAGAACAATCGAAGATGAAGAATTCTAAATATATTATCTGATAGTAGGATTTTACTTAATTAATCCTAAAACACTATCTTGTCGTTGTAGTATTTTAGGTTGTCAATCCAATCCGGTGTGATACAAACAGATGAGATATGATTTGAAAGCTCTAAGTCAAGCCAAGTAGAGAGTTGGTTGGTTCTAACAGTCCTAGTATGCAATAACAGAAATGAAATGAAACTAAAAGCAGAAACGGCAATAACAGGCAGGTGAATAACAAAGCAGAAATGATAACAGGCAGTCAAATAGATAAACGATTCCTAAAGACGGGGTAATCGAATAGTGTGGTCTCCTTAATCTATTTAGGCGGTTGACAAAACTTCACAGAAGCTATCCCTAGACAACAAGTTCAACAACAGATTAATTCAGTCCCGTGATAGAAATCCTCAAGCAAAGCTAGACACTGACCTAATTCCCATTAGAGATCTCTAACTAAGCAGGCAATATCGAATCAACTTGTTAAAGCCAATCCCTTGGGGTAGAGGCGAATATCTCTGGAATTAATAGATCCAACGTTCCATTAAACGCCTTCTGATCGCCGGAGCGTTTGGATTCATATTCCACATTAGCCAGTGAAACAAGCAATAAGCGCAACTAATCCAGAAGGGATTCTAGTATTCTAGACTCAACCACTTAAAACGACAAAGTAAACCACAATTACTCTATCCCATCCTCAGAAATACGGTTCACTACTCAGATATAATCAAAGACAATAGTAAAGCAACGATTGAAAACAGATAACAGAAATGATAAAAGACTTAAACGAAAAACTGAATATCAAAATACTTGAAAGTGAATATACAAACTCGCAGGAGAAACACTGCGGCTATGAAAGTTGCGAAAATGTAAAAGTGAATGAATAATGGTTGCCCTAGGGAAAACCCTAAGAGGCTACTTATATAAGCGAAAATGAAACAAATAAGGAAACTAGATAGATAGTGAATCTTCACGTCATGACCCTGTGATCGAGTGTGTCAATGGCATCTGATGGGTTGAAATGGGATTCCCTGTGATCGAGTATGTCATTGACCAAACTGGGCTTCAGGGACTCCGCCTTGCGATCGAGTGGTCTGAAGTGAAGACGAGATTGAATGGTCCAGCGACCCTATGATCAAGTGCGATCGAGTGGATGTCATGAGGTGGTGATCGAGTGGTGTAAGATGGGTGATTCCTCCGGCTTCGCAATTGAGTGAAACTGAGCTGCTAGCTTCTCCGGTGTTGCGATAAAGTGATTTGCCCTGACAGGGTTCCAAGGTTGCGATAGAGTACTTTGGCTGAAGGCGTCATTGGGCATTCTGACTTTCTGTTCTGTTTCTCCTCTGTTTGAACTCCAAAAGCATCCAAAGTACCTGAAAACAACCAAATATGCAGTACACATGCAATCCTAATGCAAAATCGTCCTACGTATGCAAAACACACTAAAACGACTCCTAATGAGATGAAATGTGGATGAAAGAATGACAAAGTGCTGAAGAATGAATGCCTAAATCATGCAAATTATAAACATATCATTATCCTAAAAGGGTTTTCGATCTACTAATTCATCCAAATCCCTAATTGAGAATTCCTAAACCCAACAAGAGAACTACTCAGCATGATCATAGAAGAACAAAACATGATTGAATAGGAAATCAATAGTCAATATATCAAGAGAAAGAGTAAGAAAGATCTTCTCTAAAGGGAGTCTCCATAGGGTTTTGCTCCCAAGAAGTTTGTTACGCTGAAAATCACAGAGCTGATTAACTGGAGTCGCCCCGAAAAGGAGAGAGTTCTCGCTGTCCAAGAACTTATTTGTGTGCGAATCTTCTCCAATAGAGGAAGGTAGTCCGTTGTAGTCATCTTCTTTGTCATTAGAGGCAATCCTAAATAACGACCGGTAGTATTCCATATTTAAATGGAAATTGTTCCACGATTTCCTCCTTTACACTTGTGGTGACACCGGCCATATAAAGAGTAGATTTTTCAAGGCTAATCTTCAGGCCAAAGTGACCTGCAGAATCTTCAAAGACCTCCGGTACTCCTTCTATTGATTTCTTGTTTCCTTCGACAAAAACCATTAGATCGTCTGCAAGACAGAGGTGTGTGAGCTTCATTTGTTTACATTTTTAATGAAAATCAATTCGTTTTACATGAAAAGCCTTATCAATCTTTCTTGAAAGGACATTCAGGCCTATGACGAATAGGTAGGGGCTTAGGGAGCAGCCTTGTCGAAGCCCTCTCTAGCTATTAAAATAACATGAGAGTTCACCGTTTACTTGAACTGAGAAAGATGTTGAGCTGACACAGGTTTGTATCCAATCTACATACTACTCTGGGAAATCGAGAGCTCGCAACGTTTTGAACAAAAAACCCCCATTGAACAGAATCAAATGCTTTAGAGATGTCTATCTTCATAGCACAATGTGGAGAGACAGAATCTTTGTTGTAATCTTTAATTACTTCTGTGGCAAGCAAAAGGTTCTCCATTAGCAATCAGTCTTTGATGAAGGCCGATTGGTTTGGAGCTATGAACTTTAGAAGAATGGTCTTTAGCTGGATTGCGAGAATCTTGGATATGACCTTATATATAACATTGTAGCAAGATATTGGCCTGTAGTCTTTCATTACTTTTGCTTCATTCTTTTTTGGTATTAAAGCTAGGATAGTTGAATTTACTCCTTTTGGTAGAAACCCATTCTTGAAAAAAGATTGGATAGCTAACATGAAGTCCTTACCCACAATTGACCATGATTCCTTAAAGAACTCAGAGGTGAATCCATCTGGCCCTGGTGACTTATTAACCAGCATCGCAAATAATGTTTTCCTTACTTCCTCCTCTGATACTTCTTGTATCAGCATGTTCTTGTCTTCTTGATCACATTTAAAGCTCACAATGCTTTCTAGATCTTCTCTCGACCATTGGATATAATCTACGCATAGATAGAAAATCTCTAAAGTATCTTTCTGCTTCTATTTTAATGCGATCTTGAGTCTATGCTATGGTCCCATCTTCACACTGAATTTCTATGATATTGTTTCTTACTTCCCTAAGTTTTGCTGCAGCAAAGAAAGCCGTATTGTTCTAATCTCCTATTCTCATCCAGTGAAGCTTTGCCTTTTGTTGCAACTACCTCTCCTCAATGTCTGACAACCTCCTCCATTTCTCATACGCAGCTGCCTCAGCTGTGAATGCTTGCGAAGTTAGATCAGTCATTGTCACGTTCTACAGGTCACAAAGTGTCTTATAGGTTTCTTTAGTACGAGTTGATATAGCACTAACCATCTGTTTTCCCATCTTTCGTAGATGAGGTTTCAGCTCTTTCAATTTCTTTGACAGCCTAAACATTGCAGATGTTGAGTGAAAAAGTGGACAGGATGTTCTCCATCTCTCTTCAAGTGCTGTATGATAGCCAAGGTACGTGATATAGATTAAATTGCCTTAAGCTTACTCCCTCAAATAAGAGATCGTCGTTAGCACTTATGGGTCAAATTCCACTGAGCTCTCGATGTTCACACAATAGACTTATGATGTTGTTTAATAAGCTAAATGAAGTAATTGAATATTAAAGAAAAATAAGCAAGTAAATGATTTGTAGATTCAAGTGATTAAAGCGTTAGGTCTAAGGAATTATCTCGCGAGATAGATAAATTGTAGATCTAGCTAATATCAAGATTGTTATCGCACCTTTCTTGAACTCAAACTATGATTCAAGAGTAACCAGTGGCGTTCCGCGAAAGTCTCTATAATTAAAGCTAAGATAACCAGAGAAGCCGAGATATCCTATGCTCAAGAATGCATTGTTAATAAGCTTGATTAGTTCACCTATTATCTAAACCAGGGCCCTTCTATGAGCCAACCTATTCTTTCTTAAATGCCTAGGCTCATCTATGATAGTTTAAATAACAAGTACCTATGGCGGCCATACCTATTATCTAATATCAAGTTCTAGGTGATCTGTCTAAAACTAGCATTAAGAATAATCAAGATGAAGAACTCTAAGAATAATCTTAAATGGTTTTCGATCTACTAATCCATCTAAATCCCTATTGAGACTCCCTAAACCCAACAAGGTGATTACTCAGACATGACAATAGAAACACAAATCATAATCTGAATAGTTTTCATTGATGAATTAACAATAATAGCAAAGGAGTTCAGAATCCCCTCTCAAGGGATTGGATTCTTCTCTCAAATGTGTAACAAAAGCTCAAGAACAAAAACTAGGTCTAACAATGACCAAACAATTAGGTATATTCGTCCCTAAAAACGTGCAGGGACTACTTTGTAAAATAAGGAAAACTTCAAAACTTCTCAAAGACTTGGTAAAAAACGAGAATTCCCTTGGGAACGATTAAAGTGTCGATCGACACAGGTGTGGTGTCGATAGACACCAGCTTCTGAAAAACGTCCTTCAATTACACCAAGTAATACTCTATCTAGCTTCTTGCATATGGTACCCTCTTGTCTTTTATTACACCAAGTGAATCTCGTACCTTGATAGCTTAGATCCGTGAGTTCACAGTATCAGACTATATCCTGAAAATCTCGCATCCCTGATGGAATAAAAGGTGAGGAATCATATAGAGACTGATCATCACCTTCCAATATTTCATTAAAATCCCCACATATAAGCTAAGCTTTGTCTTTAAACAGAGGAGAATCTTGATGGTTTCTGATATCACTCCAAAGAGCTTTCCTTTCAGCTACAAAGTTTGATGCATAAACAAAAGAGACAAAGAATTCCTTTTGTCTACCTTCAACATAGACTGAACAAATGATAAGCGGTGCAGTCTTATAAAGCGGAGTGACCCTTACATTGTTTCTCCAAACCAGCCATAACCTACCAAACGATGCTCTTCATAATTTGAGACTAAAGACCAATCTTTGAGCACATAATTAATTATTCGATCAGCTCTACCTTCCTTTACTTTCGTTTCTAGAAAACAACCAAAATCAAAATTGCCTTCCATCATCCATTTTCTCACCACTCCATGTTTACTTGTTTTATTGAAACCCCAAAAGTTCCAAAAAAAACCTGAAAATAATGAGTTTTTTGAGTTTGACGTGTTCTCAGATTCTTAGGATTGGGGATCCTAGTGCTCTGTGTTGTACTTGTCGAGATGAACTTGTGACTATCTTTCGAAACTCTAGGAATTGATTGTCTCAGCATCCCTCCAGCTTCTTGATATTCATTTTTATTTCCCGCATCGACCTTACGTTGTATATCCTCTACTTTCTTAGAGTCTTCCTCTTGTTCATCTTCTTTCTTATGGTCATCTCTCTCTGTTTCTATGTCATCAACATCCTCCCCTGTCTCTCCCTTATCAATGAGACATGAAAAAGAGTTTGTCATAATGGAGACCTCTCCATACCTTAACTCATTACTTTTCCCTAGACTCCTTATAACCTTCCCTTGTGTGCTCCAAAGCCTCTCCCCATCTTCCAATGTGTTCTCTGTCTCGTTTTCCCTTACTTGCTTTCCTGTTAAAATTCTGTTCCCCTCAATAGGTAGCTCTTTTAACACTATGGCGTCTCCTTCAGCTGATTCTTTTCTTTCTCTTATTTCACCTGTTTCCCAAGAGACTTCATGTTCTGTTATTATCTTGCCAATCTCAACCCCATGATTCTCCTTTTTCCTTAACAAGCTGTCCGATTCTAGATGACCTCATTTAGTACAGTTACTGCATCTTGGCAATAACCAAGGATACACAAATTCCACTTTTGTATCTCCTCCTTTCTCTGATTTGAAAGAAAAAGTTTTGGTAACTTTTTAGTTAAATCCACTTCTACCAATACTTTTGCTTCTTCAAACGACTTACAGGTTTCCGTGTCTCGATGTAACTTTTTAGGTATTCCCAAAGGACTAGTGATAGCACTCAATACTTTCCAGGAAAAATATTTTGGTGGTACATTCTTAACTATAACCTAAAGAGGTATAGTCTTAATTTCCTCTTGGTCCATATCAGCAATGGGAGTTCATTTTGATAGCACCACTGGAACACCACATAAGTTCAACATACCTCTTCTAAGAATCCTCGATCAAATAAGGTCATCCTTTATGCGAAACCGCACAGTAGTTTGGTTCACCACAAACACATCAATTCGTACTGATTTATCCCTTAATGTCCATATCTTGTTCACTAGAGCATGGATTCCTCCCACAAAAAGAGCTTTAGCCAGGAATTTTCCGACGAGGAAGTCATCCCATAGCGGCTTAGCTTCCTCAAAAACACTGTTTGGTATTGTTGTCGTTGGTATGCCGTCTACCTCCTCAATATTTAAGACCTCTGTTTTTGTCTGAACATTGCTCTACACCGCTGCAACCCACGACCCATGTACCTTCCCAGTATTCGCAACCTTGTTTTCTACTACATTTTCCTCTTCCTAACACGATCTGATATCATATTTCCCATCCCAGTCACTACTAACTCCTCTCCCTGCGATTGACTGGATGCAACCATCTTCTCTACTCACCTCAGAATTTGGCTCTTCCCCTGCAACTTCACAAACCTCTATTGTTCTCATTATCATCTCCGGTATCTCATTGCTCGTGTTTCCTTCATCCCGCAGCGGAGTACACTCCGTCGGCATCGGAACTTGCGAGAGAAGCTAAAACCCTAGATCGCCCTTTTTCACGCCCAGAGCAAAACGCAACGTTTTTAATTCTCTGTTTTCCTCCAGAATGCTCCATTATTTCCAAATGAATCTCAAACATGTAAAGACCTGAAAAGGACTAGAAAAGACTCTAGAAATAACAAATAAACTCTAAAACCTATACCTAAAACATAGTTAAAAACGGTAAAAATAGGGATATATCAACTCCCTCAGACTTAACTTTTGCTTGCCCTCAAGGATAACATAAAAGCCAAACCCGTGGAAGAGGTTTGAAAACACAGGAACTCCCAACATTCTCCCATCGTCTGGATCAACACTGTGATTGCTGTCACTAAAGCCATTTAACTTAATTTCAGTACATCGATTGTAGTTTAAGCCAACTGTAGTCGCCCCTTTCATATATCGTAAGCATTGCTTCATTGCCACATCATGAGATTCTGTAGGACTTTGCATGTACCTACTTAAAACTCCTACACAATATGAAAAATCCGGTCTTGTATGAAGAAAATACCTGAGGCAACCTACATTCCTTCTGTAAAGTTTAGCATCAACTTCTTTTTCATATTTAGACTTTGATGGTTGAAAATTAATATCCATAGGTGTATGAACTGGATTGCAGTCTTTCATCCCAGCTTCTTCTATAATCTTAAGCGCATAACGACTCTGGTTCAAAATTATTCTTTCACCGTGTTGTAGTACTTCTATTCCAAGATAGTATGACTATAGACCAAGATCACTCATCTCAAACTTTGAAGACATTTCTTTCTTGAATCTAATGATGAGCTCTAAACTTGTCCCTGTGAGGAATAGATAATCAACATACACAGCTACTATCATAACATGATCACTAACCTTCTTTCGATACACGGATGGCTCTTTTGAACATTTTGAATAGCAAAGTTCCAAGAGAATGTGATTTAATTTGTTGTACCACGCTCTTGGTGCTTGTCTAAGGCCATATAGAGCTTTGTTGAGCTTATAAACTTTCTCTTCTTTTCCTTCCTGTTCAAAGCCCTCTGGTTGACACACATAGACTGTTTCCTTCAGATTACCATGTAAAAACGATGTTTTAACATCTAAGTGATGTATTTCCCATCCGTGTGAAGTGGCAAGGTCAATAAGAAGTCTTATTGTTTCAATTCGTGCTACAGGAGCAAAGACTTCCTCAAAATCCACTCTGTACTGTTGTACATACCCTTTGCCACAAGTCGAGCTTTATGCTTGTTGATACTCCCATATGAATTTCTTTTAAGCTTAAAAACCCACTTTAGACCTATTTGTTTTACTCCGATTGGTAGCTCTACAAGATCTCATGTCTTTAGTTTCTCAATAAAACTAATATCTTCTTCACAAGATTGCACCCATTTCTTATGCTCTTTTACTTCATTGAAGTTTCTTGGCTCATCGTTTAAACTAAGCAATACAAACTCTCCTTCTTCATCAGTTATTAAGACATAGTCTTCAAGATACTTAGGCAGGCTTATTAATCTGTCTTTGCGATCTTCTCAAAATGGGAGCAAGACTTGTAACATTCTCCCTAGTCTCATGTTCTTCTCCTTCTTTGTGTTGTGTTACATTCTCGGTCTCTATTTCTTATGTATCATTATGTGTTTGCTCGTTATGCTCTAAAGTAATGGACTCTTGAAAGTCTTGAAGTCCATGATTTCCATAACTGTGAAACGTAATACCAAAGTTTCCATCTCCATCTTTGATCGTGTTGCTATATCTCCAATCCCATCCTTTTGCTTCATCAAAGACAACATCTCGGCTCACAACTATTTTTGTGCTTGTGGATCAAACAGTCGATATGCTTTTGATCCTAGTTTTGTCCCTAAGTGAATAAGAACTCTTGACTTGTCATCTAGCTTTCTCAGTTGTTGCTTGTCAATTTTTGCATATGCGGTGCATCCAAAGATTCAAATGTGCTCAACTATTGGTTTCCTATCTATGAAGCATTCATAAGGCGTCTTGTCTTTAAGGGATCGTGTCATGACTCTGTTAAGGAGATAGGTGGAATGTTTGATAGCTTCCCCCCATAGATAATTTGGCAAATGCATGTGTTTTGTAAATACTTCTCATCATCTCCATCAAAGTCCTATTTCTTCTTTCAACTACACTGTTTTGCTGTGGAGTGTAAGGGGCTGTAAGATGTCTTATTATACGTGATTCTTCATAGAACATGTTGAATTCATGTGACACAAACTCTCCTCCTCTCTCCGTTCTGAAAATTTGTATTCTTGCATTAGACTCTTTTTCGACCAAACTCTTGAAGTTACAAAATTTCTGAAACGTATCTCCTTTGTCCTTAAGTATGATTGTCCACATGTAGCGTGAGAAGTCATCAATAAGTACAAATATGTATTTGTTTCCTGCTCTTGTACTTGGTGTTATGGGTCCACAAAGATCCCCATGAATGAGTTATGGCTTTCTAACTGCTCTGAAAGTAGCTTCTAGTGGAAACATTCTTCTAGTTTGCTTTCCAAGTAAACAAGAGCTGCATATTTCTTTCTCGATAGTGATAGTTGGATCTCCTTGTACTAGTTCTTTATCTATCATAGTCTATATGGTTGCAAGATTTACATGACCCATTCTTGCATGCCAAGGACTTGATTCACTTATAGTAGAAAAGTACAAACGAGCTCCATATCTTAATCCCATTCTCACCTTGTACAATCAATTCTTATACCTCTCCGCTTTTACCAAAAGCTTTCCATCTTGATCATGCATCGTTAAATATTCTCCCTTTAATTTGATATCACAACCGGACTCTGTAGCTTGTCCAAGACTGATTATGTTGCTCTTCAAGTCAGGTATGTAATACACATCTTTCATTATTCTTGATCTCCCATTCACATATGTGAAAGCTATTGTTCCTTTTCCCTTTATGTATGTCAATCCTAGAGTCATCTCCAAACCTCACTTTTCCTGTTACAGATTCATCAAGTTTGTCAAAATATCTCCTATCTCCAGTCATATGATTGCTAGCTCCATTTTCGGGATACCAATACTCATCGATGTTTGTCTCAAAATTGCTAGGTACACAATTCTATCCATTCAAATAAACTACTTCATGCATCATGAGTGCATATGCTTTTTCTGTCTCTTTGATGTCCCTAGCTTCATTCTCTTGTGCTTCTTGCAACTTAAGTTATCGGTCAGGACATTGAGAGGCATAGTGACTAAGTTTGTCACAGCGAAAACATGTTATTTGTGAAGCATCTCTTCCTCCATTTCGTCTGCGACCTCTTCCTCTATAATTTCCTTTGCCACCACGTCCTCTATGCCGGAAATCTCCTTGATAATCTCGGTTTCCACTGTTTGAGTCTGAACTCGTATACATCAACTTGTTTTGATCTTCATTAGTTTCCTCTTTTGGGTCACATACACGTTCCTCATAGACTTTCATGCGACCAATAATGTCTTCAAACGTTGTGTTTTTAAGATCCAAAGCTTGTTCTAATGAGGCAATGAAGTCGATGTATTTCTTTCTTGGCAAACTATTCAGAAACTTCTTGACAAGTTTAGGGACTTCAATATTGACTCCAAGGGGTGCAGATTTTGTCGATAGTTCTGAGAGTCTTCTAGCGAAGTCATCAATCTTCTCTGCTTCTTTCATCTTCATCTTTTCAAAATCTGCCATTAGGGTTTGTAGTCTAGCTTATTTAACTCTTTCGGCTCCTACATGTCTAGTCTTTATCGAGTCCCATACTTCCTTTGCAGTTTGTAGATTCCCTACTTGTAATGTGAGAGCTTCTGGTATGGATTGGACAAGTAAACCCCTAGCCATGAGGTTCTTATCAAAGTCGGTTGTTCTAGGATCAATGGTCTCCTACATCTTATGAATTCCAAGTGTTATTTGCATACGAATTGCCCAAACTGTGTAATTGCTTAAGTTAAGCATATGACACGTAATGGATGATGGTCCATTCTCTGTTGGTTTCACTGCAACAATATCTCCCATGTTTTGATTTGAAAAACGTTTTCTTCTTTCGATTTTAGAAACGGCTCTGATACCAAATATTTTTTTGAAGGAAAGATTAAGAACACAAAAACAAAGAATATCTCTCTTTATTAGTTTAGGAAAATTCTCTCAAAATCTAAACTCTCAATCTCTCAATCAAACACTTAATCTCATAAGTTATGTCACACTTTGACATCTCCCTTATATATATCTTTGATACCATCTCCTAATCCTATTAGAACTATAATTAGATAACTCCTAACATAACTCTAGATAACTCCTAGAATTATTAGTCCTAATCTTCTTTATTTAAATATCTTATAACTCAAGATATTATCAAGCTTTATTTAAATATCTTATGACTCAAGATATTATCCAAAAATTTGCTTGTTTGGAACATGGGTGGGAATACTGCTAGCACTCTGGTTAGGATTGGGATTTTCATTCTCAATATCTGACATATGACGATGGTTATTCGTATTCTTTGATTCATCATTTGACGCACCATCTTTTCTCTTCCTCATCCTACAATATAGTATACAAAAAGGAAAGTGTGTTAATAATGAAAAACACTAAGATCTTTTCAAAAAAATCACCAAGAATGGAGTGTCTTATATTAGAAATTACTTGTAAATTCTTAATTTGCAATGATTCACGTAAGACATGGGAAGATAATGTATTCTTGAACAAAGATCAAAAGTTTTGTGTGAATGTGGTTGAGGTCTTTGTAATATTTTGAGAATCTATAATAGGTCCCTAAAATATATTGTTAAAATATTTTAATTTTTTACCGTAAATATAGGTCACAAATACAGTTGGTAACTAACATATGAATATTTAGTGTATACACTCTTATGTTTAACAAAATAATTATTGTCGAGATAGAATATCTGAATACCATAAATATAGGTACCAAAATATGACGATCACAGCTCTCTAAAATTTCTTTATACCAATAAAGAACATATACGGTCTATAAACATTGTTTATTTTTTTTGGTGAATCACCGGGGAAAAACCCCCGGAATTTATTAAAAAACTAACAGAAAAATTACAAACAAACTCGTCTTAGGCGCGCAGGCCCGTCATTATCCTCGCTCAAAAGCATAACAAGAGAAATCGGGATCTCATCAAAAACATGAAGACCCAACGACAAAGAAAACGCATGGTTAGCTAAACCGTCTGCAAGACTATTAGCTTCCCGATATACGTGAGATATACGGACTGTCCAGTCCTTTGATAAAAAGTTGTGGCACAAACGTACCAGGAAAGACAAGGGATGAGTCTCACCTATCCCTGTCTTGAGGAAACCTACCACCACCTCCGAATCCACTTCGAGCTCCAAGTGTGTAAGTTGTTTAGCCCAAGCCATATACAACCCATAATACACACCCCACAGTTCTGCTAGCGGTGCTGAACACCGCCCAATGTTAACCGCAAAGCCTCCACACCATGCACCCGCACTGTTCCTCAACACTCCTCCGGCTGAAGCTAAACCCGGGTTCCCACGTGAAGCTCCATCTGTATTGATCTTGTACCATCCCTCCATAGGAGGTGTCCAACGTATCGGTTTGTTCACTCTTAACCCCGACAGCCTGAGCTCGACTTCCCGCGAGTAAGCTATCGACACCTCCACAGCTAGGTCTTTTATGAAGCGCACCCGATCACGGCATGTTTTATTCTCCCCAAAAATATTGCTACACCGCCATTTCCATCCCCACCAAACCGCCATAGCAAACATCGTCGACCAGTCACTACCCTCTGTCATAAGACCTTGCCTTAGATTCGAGTAGAGCCACTCCAATAAGGACATAGTGAAGAACGACTGCTGCAATCTCCTTGGTACAATACGATCCCATATGCCCGACATAGCGGGACAGTCCCTAAGAACATGTAGGATTGATTCTATGCCTCCTCGACAAACTTGACAAACATCAGAATCACACAAATGCCTTCTCTTACGCTCGGAGTTCGTCATAATTGCTTGGTTCACTACCAACCAAAGAAAAACCCGTACCCGTTCCGGTGCCTGGACTTTCCACACACGCCCATACAAACTACTCATATCCTGCCTCGGAGAATCATCATTAGTCAACATTGCAAATGCTGATTTGACTGTGAAACGCCCATCTGAAGTCATTCCCCAAGCTAAACGATCATGTGCACCTGTGACACTATCTACTATCACAGCCAATAGATCAAGACGCTTATTATCAGTCACAAAAGGTGCTATTTGTGACATGTCCCAGCCTGTCCCATCTCTCCATAAGTCTCGGGCCGTACACAACATCTGAGCCAGGGAAAGAGGTACAATAGAGTCATCAGCAATAGGCGTTTCAGACAACCACCTATCCGTCCAGAACCTGATTTGTCTCCCATCTCCAATTACCCAGTGCTGTTCCCGCCAAATAACGTCCCGTAAACCCACTCCTACACTTCTCCAGGTTGAGGACCAGTTACTCTTTGCTACAGTCCAATTTCGATCATGAACATCTCCTACTTTGTACTTACTCCTCACGACTTGTGCCCAAAGACTTGAACCATCATTTAAAACTCTCCAACCTACTTTAGCTATCAACGCCTTATTCATCGCTGTGGCTGAACGAATGCCTAAACCACCCTCCCTCCTTGGTAAGCACACACGAGTCCAGGCAACTAAATGTTGTTTCTTCTTTTCCAGAGTACTTCCCCAAAGAAAGGCTCGAGACACCTTGTCCAAACCATCTAACGTCGACTGTGGCAGTTTAATAGTACTCATGGTGTGCACTAGGATTGACGTCAAAACTGCCTTGGTGAGTGTGAGCCGCCCTGCGAAGCTCAACATACGACCTTTCCAGCCTGCTAATCTCGACGAAAATCTTTTAATAACTTCCCCAAATGTCTCTTTGTTAATTCGTTTCTGCAGAATTGGCACCCCTAAATACTTGCCCAAGTCCTTCGTTGCTTTCATACCGCTCTCCTCGCTGATCCGCTTCCCCAAATCCCGCAAAACATTTTTAGAGAAGTAAATTTTTGACTTCTCTAAACTGACTTTTTGACCCGAAGCGCCGCAGAATTTCTCCAAAACTCCTCTAAGCACCCGGATTTGGTCAATAGAAGCTTCAGCAAAAAGGATTAGGTCATCAGCAAAACATATATGTGATAATCTTGGACCGGACTGAGATATCTTTATCGGTTTCCATTTTTTTGCTGCAATAGAACTTTCAATCAGATGACACAACCGTTCTATACACAGCACAAAAAGATACGGCGACAGTGGGTCTCCCTGTCGCAGCCCACGCAACGGTTTAAAGGCATCCGTCTTCTCACCATTCCATAGCAATCTCATAGAGGGACCTTCCACACATTTCATGATCCATTGAACCCAAGTTCCTGGCAGGCCTGCAGCTTTTAAAGTATCTTCCAGAAGATCCCATCGAATCCTGTCATAAGCTTTTTCCAGATCTAACTTCAGCAACATCCAGCCCTTAACCCCTTTTTTCCGCCGCATTGAATGGACCACCTCCTGTACCACCACAATGTTATCCGTACTCAATCTTCCCGGGATGAAGCTTGTTTGTGCAGGACCAATCAACTTATTTATGACACCTTTCAGTCTCCCCACCATGACCTTAGTAATCGTCTTAAATAAGACATTACATAGGCTAATGGGGCGAAACTGTGTTATCTTCTCCGGCTTCAACACTTTCGCTATCAACACCACTAACACATCATTTGTCTCCTGTGGGAAGCTCCCAGAACTGAAAAAATCCATAACAAACTTAGTCACAGATTCACCCACAACCTCCCATCCCTGCTGATAAAAAACAGGTTGGAAACCATCTGGCCCTGGAGCCTTGTACTTGCCCATACTCCGAATCGCACCTTCCACTTCTAAAGGCGAGAAAGGTTTTGTCAGAGAACTGAAATCAGCCTCTGAGAGAGCTGTAAAACCCTCCTGAGGTAGTTGTTCCACCACAGCGTCCAGGTCATCCAATGAATAGAGACGTTTATAATAATCAATGGCATGCGTTTCCAGCTCTTGCGCATTGGATAACCAACGACCATCATTATCCTGTAACATTTCGATTTGATTCCTGCGTCTCCTGATGATTGTAGATGTGTGGAAGAACTTCGTATTTCGATCCCCATGAACAAACCACTTCTCTCTTGATTTCTGCATCCAAACTACCTCCTCCTGCTCCAGAACAACGTCAAAATCCTTTAACAACTCCTCT
Source organism: Arabidopsis thaliana (assembly GCF_000001735.4). Taxonomy (NCBI): domain Eukaryota; kingdom Viridiplantae; phylum Streptophyta; class Magnoliopsida; order Brassicales; family Brassicaceae; genus Arabidopsis; species Arabidopsis thaliana. The sequence goes on along the minus strand of NC_003074.8, from coordinate 13,100,785 downwards.
TCTTTTTTTAAAAGATCATCGGATTGGTGGAGATCAAGCAGCTCCTGCACTCTCTTAATGTCCCCCAACAGTTTCTCTTTTTTTTTCCAGATATCTCCGAAGACTTCCTTATTCCATTGCTATAAGGTTTGCTGCAAACCTTTAAGCGCCTCAGGAGTAGAGATATCCTTATTCCACGATGTAAGCAGTAGCTCCTTAAAGCCCGGATGCGAAAGCCAGGCTGCTTCAAAGCGAAACGGCCTCCTTCCCCTATTACCGCTTACCTCCGGAGTCAACTGCACGTAGAGAGGGGCATGGTCTGATGCAAGGAAAGGCAAATGCAACACACTCGCTTCCTGCCACTTCAAACGAGCGTGAGCACAGCACAGGACCCTATCCAATCGTTTTGCCACAAAGAAACGTTCTTCTCTACCTCTTTTCCAAGTAAACTTGTTCCCTTTAAAACCCAAATCAATCAGAGAGTGATCATTAATCCATTCGCCAAATGCCAGAGAGTCACTTGACAAACGACCATTTCCTCCAGACCGTTCATCCAACCGCACTATTGTGTTGAAGTCCCCCCCAATCACCACAGGTCCATCCATACTACGGATGACATCTCCTAACCTGTCCCAAAGTCCACTTCTTCTACTGGCGGTCGGAGCAGCGTAAACAACAACGAGATTGACATTATCCTTCCCATTAACATCTTTCGCATGAATGAACTGGTCAGTTGAGTCTACTACTGAAACTTCCCCTATTCCCGTTCTCCATAATAACCATAACCCGCCACTATGACCAACCGCATCGACTCGAAAGGAGTTCTCAAAGCCCAAACCTTGACAGATCCGACTAGCTTGATCCCCTCCAGCATGAGTTTCAAAGATAGCTAAAACATCAGTAATATACTTCTTCAGAATATAACGGATTGAGCGTCTAAATTGAGGTTTATTTGCCCCCCGGCAATTCCACAATAAGCAATTCATGATTATCTTGCAAATATTAATATGAAGCACCGGGGAGAGCTGCTATGCAGATCGAGACCCAGTATTCGTCGTTGGCGATCTCTCATGGGTGACAACCACAGATCCCAACGTAATCGATCTCAGCTCCAACGCATGACTATCCATCTCTGCCGGTGGCCTCTCATGGGTGATAACCCCAGCCCCCGACAGGACCAAATTCATCCCCATTATGACTCTGTTAGGACTCGTCGGCGGCCTCTCATGGGTGACAACCCCAGGTCCCGGCGAACGTGATTTCTGCCCAACTAAATCACTCTCTGCTACCGTCGGCGATCTCTCTTGGGCGACAACCCCAGATCCCGATCGGACTATTCCCTGACCCATACACTCCTGCTCGTTGAGCGCCGTAACACCGACCTCCATTGCTGTAGCAGCACCTCCATCAACCACCGTTCTGGTCCCGTTTGTAACTCGCCCAAAACTCTCTTTCTCAACCCGTATCTGTTTCCCATTCGTCAACTTTTCATAGTCACCTTTAGTCGGACCGAACACTAAACTCCGGGTGGGCCTGTTATTTCTTACATGATTGGGCTTCGACCCATTAGCCTCTCCAGCTTTCTTATTCACTGGCCTCTTCTCTTTACTCCCTCCATACGGCCCACTAATTCGATTCTCCAACAACGCGCCAAAAACGACTGCCTTCCCTTGTTCGACACTTTGTTCTCGCGGGGCTCGGGGCTGAATATTCTCATTTTCCTTATTCGACTCTGATTGATTGGCAACTTTCCTAACCTCCTTTGTAGCCAGATCATCCGCTAACCTTCCACAACTGTTCGATAACGCAATATTCTCAGCACCCTTTCTCCGGTACAATTCCCGTCGTTGATTCCCTCCCACACCACGATCGCCGCCCGCCGGGACTCCACTATTCCTCAGCCCACTCTCTTCTCTCCTCCCTGCCTTATTGACCATAATGAAGCCATCTCCTTGTGGGACCGTATTCGCCACATCCACCTCCGAAACTCGCAACTGATTGACCACAGCAGCCGCTTGTTCAGAAAGCTCCTTCGGACAGTTGTGCACCAAATGGCCATAGATGCCACATTTAGAACAAATGTTCGTCAAGCCTTCATAGGCAACATAGTACCTATCCCCATTCACCAGCAGAGCACCTTGTAAAGGCCTTTTTAAATCCACCTCAACACAAACTCGAGCAAACCTCCCTCTCTCAAAGTGTAACATTGTAAGATCAACCTTCAGAGGTCTCCCCAGCCCTTGCGCAACACTCATCAGAATTGACTTGTGATAAAAACTCACCGGCATATCCGCAATCCGTACCCAAATTGGAGTAGTCACAATCTCATCCTTAAGTGGATTAAACTCCGGTGACCAAGCCTTCACTAAAAGACAGCTTCCGAACGCTCTCCATGGTCCCCCCGTAAGGGCTGTTAGGAACTCCTCCTCCTTCTCAAACCGGACCATAAAGAAGTGTCGAGGGAGATCCAAAACATACATCGCTCCACTCGGCTTCCACATCTCCCTCAACCTATGACTTACGGCCGCAAGCGAGACTTTCCGGCCTAGCACTTTCACAAACATGCACTGCTTCCACAAACCATTCATAGCATCAATGACCTCCTGCCCTATAGTGATTACCGGCTCCCCATCAACACCATTCGGGAACTTCAGTGTCACTCTCGATTTAACAAACTCATCATCTAAAATCTCCTCTGGAATCGGCATCCCTCCCAAACCAGTCCCAATGACTTTCCGAGCCCACGACTCCGGTTTATCAGGGGGGTCCTCCGGTGGCCTATCTTTCCCTCCGACATCCACCATAGTGGCGTCTTGACCATGCATCAAAACCCTAGAATCGCCTCCCGCAGACATCACTTTTAACATTCCTTTTAAATTTGCTTTATAAACATTGTTTATTGCCTGCATATTAGTGACTTTATTTCAATCTTTGAGATAAATTTATGGAGCTAAACTGACAATTTGTGTTAACTATAAATATATGCTTTTAACAGCTTAGATCAAGTCACATTAAACTACTTAGTGTAGAGAGTTGTTTTCCCCTAATCATAAATACTATCTATTTTGTATATATATTTTTACTGTAAAATATAATCGTTTTCTCATTTATAGGTTGATAAACAAACAATAGGAGATGGAAAAGATGGGCAGTGTTCTCAGGGAAAGGAAAATGTCAGTTAATTTTTCTTATAGCATATCTCGAAAATAAAAGTAACAGAGAATCTTTTTAAAATAGAAGATCTTATTGATGAAAGTGGTAAAAAAAAAAAAACGAACCTAGGTTGACTACTAATCAGAGTAAATCATTTACTCTGATATACCCTAAGTAGGCATTATTAAATAAATATCAAAAGAACAGAACACCAAGATATGCTTGAAAAAAACAAAAACATGAGTATCTTCTCTCCGACATAAGTTTGTCTCCAATGAGCTATTGGAAAAGCCACAATCAAAGTGCAGCGCAATTTGGTTCATTGGAAACAGGATTCTCTTTTCCTACATCATTTTCCCCCATTATTCTTCTTGTCTTCTTCCTTTCCAAGCTCTGTCTCGTTATTGCCATCAAATTTCTCCAACTTTATTGGTTTCAAGCATGTCTTCTTGGTAATGGAACATCTCTCCACGGATGTATCCTCCACAGCTATCTTGGAAGATGGAGTAGTCATGCCAGATACTAACATTTCACTACTGCTGTTAGTGAGCAGGTACATTGCCTGAAAGGATTCAAAGTTTTAGTAAATAGTTATAATATGTAGTACAAAACACAACTGAAATAGAGTTTAACCTCAGTGCCTGAGATGAGCTGAGAAAGATTGATTGTTCCCTCTGAGTCATTGGGATGCTTGATATAGCTCAAATTGCCTTAAGCTTACTCACTCTAATAAGAGATCGTCGTTAGCACTGGGTCGAATTCCATTGAGCTCTCGATGTTCCCACAATAGACTTATTATGTTTTCAAATAAGCTAGATAAAGTAAATGAAAGTAAAAGACAATAAAGCAAGTAAATGAGTTGTAAATTCAAGAGATTAAAGCGTCGGGTCAAAGAAATTGTCTCGGGAGATAAATAAATTGTAGATCTACCTAATATTAGGATTGTTATCACACCGTTCTCGAACTCAAACAATGATTTTAGGGTAACCGGTGGTTTTCCGCGAAACTCTCTATACTTAGAGCTAAGATAACCGGAGAAGCCAAGAAATCCTATACTAAAGCATGCATTATTATCAAGTTTGATTAGTTCACCTAGTATCTAAATCAGATCCCTTCTATGAGCCTACCTGTTCTTTCTCAAATGCCTAGGCTCATCTATGATAGTTCAAATAACAAGTACCTATGGTGGGCATACCTATTATCTAATATCAAGTTATAGGTGATCAATCTAAAACTAACAATAAGAATAATCAAGATGAAGAAATCTAAGAATAATCCTAAGGGGGTTTGGATCTACTAATCCATCTAAATCCCTATTGAGACTCACTAAACCCAACAAGGTGATTACTCAGACATGATAACAGAAACACAAATCATAATCTGAATAGTTTGCATTGATGAATTAGAAATAGAGTAAAAGGAGTTCAGAATCCTCTCTACAGGGATTGGATTCTTCTCTCTAAAAGTGTATCTCAATATAAAAAAAAAAAGCTTAAGAAAACATAGGTCTAACAAATGACCAAATAATTAAGTATATCAGTGACTAAAAACATGCAGGGACTACTTTGCAAATAAGGAAAACTTCAAGGCTTCTCAAAGACTTGGCAGAAATCAGAAATTAGCCGAAATAAGGGTGTCGATCGACATAAGTGTGGTGTCGATCGACACCATCGCGTGAAAAACGTTTTTGATAATCTTCATTGCTGAAAAGCCTCAAAAAATCTATATTATGCTTCATAGCTCCAAAATGTGTAAGTGCACCTGAAATGAATTAAATCATACGAAAAAGACTAGAAAGACTCTAAAAACCATTCTGAAACTATGTTAGAAATGAGTAAAAACCAGGACATATCAATCCTCTATCTTCACATTGTCAACACCTGACAAGACCTTACCAACCCTGTAGGTATCATTACTTCCAGAAAAATTGTCATTCTCAACACACACAAGTAGCAGTTTTTTTAGGATCCTTCATCTGAATTACAAATGACACAATATAAGAATTTAATGATAAAATTTTAAAATGACAATCTTGTTCTGTATTGTTATTACTCACATCATCATCATATACGCCATCTAGAAGATCATATGTTGAATAACTAACAATCTCTGTGGCAGCTCCATCAAACAGAATACATTGAATATCTCCTATATGATCTATGACTCCAACATGCAACTTAAACCTTTAACCAAAAGTTTGGTTATTTAGTTTCTTAATCACCGTAAATTGTATGAATAAGAGCGAGATGTCCTAAACAAGAATGAGACCACGAACCTTGGAATCACTTATGTTATGTTAAGGTTGCATTTAGGACACCAGAAGGTAGGCTTTTTTTAGTTTAACAGCAATGGTGGTATCGTTATTCTTGTTCATCTCAAGTTTCTTGCTGCATTTCTTGCATCCAACATAAAACCAACCCATATCACCATCTATTTTAAAGATGGTGCACATTATCTTGCATTTCTGAGCCTGAATACATGCAAAAGTATTAGAAAATCATCTGATAGAATCTTAATTCCAGAGTAACATTAAACACACTATAATAGTTAATTTGTCTACCTCAGTGAAATTAAGTAAGCAGGCAATAGATTTTTTAGGATAGTGCTCGAAGTAATCATCACTTCGAACAGACAATTCAAGCTTTGGTTTAGTCTCGACAATTGTGAGTTCAAGACCATCCTTTGGCAAACTGTATTTACAACAAGACCATGAAATCACCAACTTAAGTATACTTAGATGTGGATATCATTTTTATAAGGAAAACACATAGTATAGGCTTAGTGATTACTTGTTTTTAAAGACTTCCACCTCTAAATACTCTGGATTAATGACGACAACTGAAGCATCAAAACCATTTGTAATCTGGTTCTCCCTTGTTACATATGAAACAAAAATGTAAAACATGGTAAAGGTAAACTTTTCTTCATAAACATTAGTAAATCGATTTAAGATAGTTGTTAGCTATTACCTCTAAAAGTACTGATTGTTGCAAACCTAATTAGGCAAACAACAATTTCACCATTTGAACCAAATCCATGCATTAAACAGTTCTACTCGAATCCTGACCACCATGTAATTCCCCACTAGCCCACACAACATCCTAGATTCCATACCAAAGCACTCAACTATATCCACTAGGCTATCATCGTTGGATCTCATCAATCAAGTTAATGTTTAAGAACCTTTTAGACTCATTCCTGTACTATACCATAACAAATCGACCATTCATTTTCTTTATATTTATGGCACTGTTTCTCTCCCCTAGACTTATTCCTTTTAGAGAGTAAACAAAGGGAAACTCGCATACTAGATTGACACCCTCGGCATTTTTCCAACCTTTGTAATTGATCATTTCAAACAATGTATAATAATGGGGTCATAGGAAACATTCCTACCCCTATAGACTGTCTGAAAATCCTTTCAATATCTCATGTATTATTTTTATTTTATTTTTATCAAGGGAGAGGTATACATTCTTTTATCACATTGGTCGACTTATCAGGTATGAACAAGGAGTCAAGTCCCACGAACACTAATCGTTTTGATGAGGTAAAAGGAAGAGCAGTGAGATTAGCTCCAGCCTTTGTGGATAATGTTGGGAATGGATGTCGTTAAGTTTGTTGGTTGGCTTTCTGGATTTTCTATTAGTCAGATTGATTTGAATCTGCAATAAACTCGAGAGATAGATCATAATTTCAGACAAAAGTTTTGACTCAATAAAACAACTATCTAAGTTAGAATGATACAACTGACTCATAAGAAAAGAAAAGACGAAGTTAGTAACTGACTCCCCCAGACTTAAATAACATTGTCCCCAGAGTTATTAAGCTGGTGGTATCGATCGACACCCTGGTCGTTTGTGCATAGCTTTGCGAATTCAGCTCATTGTTGTAGAGCTTGGGTTAGTGTTTTCATATGGATCCTCCAGTTAGACTGTTAAATCACTAAAACACACATCAATAGGTTCAACCAAGCTTAAGATGATACGTGCAACAAGTTTCAAAACAAATAACAAATAGTCTGAAATAAAGCAAAACCAAAGGTTCCTATAAAACCAAAAATCCTAAGTTAAACTCAAATGAATGAAAGAATGAAAAAGAAGAATACTTACTAGTGGGTTGCCTCTCACTAAGCGCTTGTTTATATTCAATAGCTTGACTCTGCAGTTGCTTAATTAACAGGTGTGTCCTGAAGATCCAAAGGCTTTTCTAGTGGAATCTCGGCTTCAGCCCAGTAGTGTTTGACTCTCTGTCCATTCACAGCAAATGATCTTCCATTGTTGTCTGTAAGAACGATAGTTCCATATGGCCTAACCGAATGGACTGTGTAGGGACCTGACCAACGAGAAGACTTTTTCCAGGAAATAATCTCAATCTAGAATCATAAAGAAGTACCTGGTCATCAGGCTCAAAGGTTCGAGTGAGGATCTTCTTGTCATGGTAAGCCTTTGTGCGTTCCTTGTAGAGCTTTGAGTTGTCATAGGCCTGAATCCGTATCTCATCAAGCTCATTCAACTGAATAACTCTCCTTTCTCCAGCTGATTTGATGTGAAATTCATCATCTTAACTGCCCAAGCTGCTTTGTGCTCTAAACGGAGTTTTGAAAGCTGTTCTGTTAGCCCATAGTGCATCATCTAACTTATAAGACCACTCCTTTTTTTGAGATTCCCACTGTCTTCTCAAGAATCTCTTTGATCTTCATGTTGGAAACTTCAACCTGACCGCTCGTTTGTGGTTGGTAGGGAGTAGCAATTCGATGCTGAACACCATACTGAAGAAGCAATTTCGCAAGAATCTTGTTAATGAAATGTGTTGGGGTCGGATTCCACCCAGGATAGCGAGCCGACCACTCCTCAACGCCTCGGGAGACATCGATGAGTTATCCGGAACCAGGCCACAAAACGCCTCGGAGATCTCGTCAAGAATCCATACCGAGGCGATGTCGAGAACGCTTCGGAGCAGTCTCATGAAGTGGTCCCCCGACCCGACCTCGAAACGCCTCGGGCATAAAACCTGGCAAATCGTCCCGAGGTGGGCTCCAAGACACCTCGGGAACCTGTCCTCAAATACCGCGGACCGAGCATCCCGAGCACGACCCGAGGCCAGCTTAATCACGGCTCGGAAGAGTCTCGGGTTAGACGAGGAAAACTTCAAAAGACTTAGCCGGTATAAATTCAAAACACATCATCTCCGAAAACCCCGGAAGAGATAATCTTCGAAGATATCACCGGATACAGAAATCCCAGAATCTTCGGAAGATAAGGGCAATCTCCTTCAACAAGATAAAGATAAAAAGAAATCTTCCGAGAATATCGCGAGAGGTGATATTCTCGAACTCTATAAAAAGCACCTCAGAAGACAAACAAAGAGAAAAGACACAAAAACGCTCTCAACTTCAGACTATCTTAAACGCTCTGACTTTGAAGGCAGAAACACTTATTTTCATATTCTAATACACTTGTACGATCAAATCATTACTTTCTCATTAATACAATCAAGAACACCGTCCGCGGTAATTGAGAATTCTGTTGTTCTTTGAGAATCTCACAAAGATCCGTTCTTTGAAGAAACCCTTAAAATAAATTCTATTGTGCGAGTTTTGACTCTCACAATTTGGCGCTAGAAGGAGGGGCGAGATTTTTCTAACTCCCGGAACACAGGACCAACCACCCAATTCACAATGGTCAACAATCAAATCCTCGGTAACACAGTTGATGCAGAGGGGAACCCAATCCCTCCGATCCAGACAGACGCTCCTGAAGCCGCTGCTCCCGCGACCCTTGCGGAACTGAGAAGTATGATGGCTCAACTTCAACAGAAGGTGAACGATCAAGAACAAGCAAATCGATCCTTGGCGCAGCAACTCGAAGCAGCTACCTCCCAAGGACTGATCAGGACTACTCGTTTCGGCGCGAGGCATCTTCAGGATCGACGGGCAGCAGCAGATCTCAATCCCATACGGCTCGTATTCCACACACCTGGCAATACTACAAGGCCCGTCCGCAGAACCGCACCGGAAATCGGGAAACAAATCGAAACGAACCGCAGCTCCCTCCTCCCCGAGCAGAGATTATCAAGGCCGATCATATCGACGCCTCGGACAATGAAGACTCCGAGGATAATATTAGGTGGGCTGAAGAGTATGCCAGAGAACAGGAAATAAGCGCCATCAAGCTATCCCTAGCCAAGGCAGAGAACGAGATGAAGCTCGTGAGATCCCAAATGCATAACGCAGTCTCCTCGGCACCAAACATCGACCGCATTCTGGAAGAATCCCACAACACACCGTTCACACATAAGATCTCCAACGCGATAATCTCAGATCCAGGAAAACTAAGAATCGAGTACTTCAACGGGTCTTCCGACCCGAAAGGGCATTTAAAGTCGTTCATCATCTCCGTGGCCCGAGCCCAATTCAGACCAGAAGAAAGAGACGCTGGTCTCTGTCACCTGTTCGTCGAGCACTTGAAAGGGCCAGCCCTGGATTGGTTCTCGAGACTCGAAGGAAATTCTGTGGACAGTTTTCAGGAGCTATCGACGCTCTTCCTAAAGCAATATTCGGTGCTAATCGATCCCGGCACATCAGACGCCGATCTATGGTCACTATCTCACCAGCCTAATGAGCCACTTCGAGACTTCCTCGCGAAATTCCGATCCACCCTAGCCAAAGTAGAAGGAATCAACGATGTGGCGGCTCTCTCGGCTCTGAAGAAAGCACTGTGGTACAAATCCGAATTTCGAAAGGAACTAAATTTGTCCAAACAAATTACGTAATCCGAGGCTCGGTGCAAGGAATCAATATTCGGTGCTAATCGATCCCGGCACATCGCCGCCGCGGATTCTCTCGTATTGGTCAAAATCAAAGCTTCTTTTAGAACCAGAGTATCTTCTTGTTTTAGCAGCAGAGTTGCTTCTACTTAGCTTCCCACATTGTATCAATATAGCATCAACTTCTTCTTTAGTACAGCTAGAGATTCTCACAAGCGGTGTAGAATTCGATTTCTCAGCCGCCACAGGAGAAGAAACTGGAGAATCTTTATCTGATTCTGTCTTCTTGGATCTCTCTTCATGGCTTCTTCTGTGTTTTATCACCACAACTTCTTCTTCTTCTTCTTCTTGATTCAGTTTCTCAGATTTGGGTTTTGCTTCTTCCTCCAAAGGCTCAATCACTGGTTCCATGGGTTTGATTGGATCTGAGGGTTTAACACTAGAGGGAAGAGAAGGGGAAGGTAGAAGTGAGTCAAGAACAAGAGAGTTTTTAGGGGAATGTCTTTTGTGTAAGAAGACAAAAAGATTCAAAACTTCAAACTTTCTTGTTTGGTAATGCGATTTGTGACAGACAAAAGTCCTTTTATTTCAGAAAGTATTCGGATAGGACCCGAGCCTTGCACCGAGCCTCGGATTACGTATCCCATGAAGAAGAGATGGAACTACTAGCTAGAAGACACGAACCGACCAAGCAAACGCCTCGCATCGATAAACCTCAACCCGGCGCTCCGAACCACAAGAAAGGCGCCCAAGGCGGGACATTCGTTCACCATGAAGGACGAAATTTCTCTGGAGCCCATAATTACCATGACGATACACCCCGAGGCGAAGCCACCCGAGGCCGAGGGCGAGGCCGCGGATGAGGACGCGGTCGGGAATCCTACACGTGGACGAAGGATCAACCCGCAGGAAACGAGCAAGAATATTGCAAGTTGCATAAGAGTTACGGCCATCACACTTCCAGATTTCGTAGCCTCGGAGCAAGGTGGCAGCAAAATTCCTGGCCAGAGAAATTGGTGGAGTTTTGACCATCGAGGATTTAGAGGCAGAAAAAGGTAAAACCGAGCAGGTCAACGCTGTGGCCAATCCCGAGCAGACGGCCCCCGCGGCGAACCCCGAAGGACCCAAAAGAGGCCGGGGTAATCGCGAAACAGACGACGATGAACCAGAAGCTGCTCGGGGAAGGATTTTTACAATTTTAGGGGATTTGGTTTTCTGTCAAGACACGGCAACATCAATCAAGGCATATCAAAGGAAAGCCGACGCGAATCGTAACTGGACGCGGCCATTTAATGGACCAAATGACGAAGTAACCTTTCATGAAAGCGATACCAACGGTTTAGACCAACCACACAACGATCCCTTAGTCATTACATTGACCATCGCTGATTTCAACGTCGAACGAGTCCTAGTCGACACGGGAAGCACACTGGACATCATTTTCCTTACAACTCTGCGAGAAATAAAGATCGATATGACGCAAATCGTGCCAACTCCACGACCTGTGCTCGGGTTCTCAGGGGAAACCACTATGACTCTCGGAACCATCAAACTGCCAGTCCGAGCCAAAGGGGTAACAAAAATCGTCGATTTCTCTGTTACCGACCAGCAGACCGTGTACAACGCGATTATCGGCACCCCATGGCTAAATCAGTTCCGAGCTGTCGCCTCGACGTATCATCTATGCCTAAAATTTCCCACAAACGACGGCGTGAAAACCATCTGGGGAAACAAGAAAAATGCTCGCATCTGCTTCATGGCAGCGCACAAGCTCAGGAACCCCGTCACTGAGTCGACGGCCGACGCGAATCATAAGAAGGCCAAGCTTGGTCGAGCTGAAGAAAAGTCAATCTCCGAGCAGTTATAGCAGCTAAAGATCGAAGAAGCTCGGGAATCTACGACACCAACTCTCCGAGCAGTTATAGCATCATTTTGCCTTGACGACGCAAAGCCCGAGCGATGCGTAGAAATCGGCGGAGATCTAGGAGAAGAACTAACAGCTGAACTCACCGCCTTCCTCAAAGAAAACGTCAATACTTTCGCCTAGTCCCCAGAAGATTTGCCCGGAGTAAGTGTTAACGTCGTATCACACGAGCTCAACATCGATCCAACTTTCAAACCCATCAAGCAGAAGAGGAGAAAATTGGGTTGGGAGCGAGCAGAAGATGTAAAAGCCGAGGTAGAAAAATTATTGAGGATTGGATCCATCACTAAGGCGAAATATCCCGATTGGATCGCAAACCCAGTCGTAGTAAAAAAGAAAAACGGCAAATGGAGAGTTTGCGTAGATTTCACAGACCTAAACAAAGCTTGCCCAAAAGACAGCTTCCCATTACCACACATCGATCGCCTCGTGGAATCAACTTCTGGAAACAAGCTACTGTCATTCATGGATGCTTTTGCCGGTTACAACCAGATCATGATGAACCTCGAAGATCAAGAAAAAACCGCTTTTTACACAGAGCAAGGCATTTTTTGTTACCGAGTGATGCCCTTCGGACTCAAGAACGCCGGGGCGACCTATCAACGCTTCGTCAACAAAATCTTCGCCTTACAGATCGGGAAGACAATGGAAGTCTACATTGACGACATGTTGGTGAAATCCATGGAAGAGAAAGATCACATAACCCACCTGCGCGAATGTTTCAAGCAGCTTAACCTCTACAACGTCAAACTCAATCCTGCAAAGTGTCGCTTCAGAGTAAGATCCGGCGAGTTCCTCGGGTACCTGGTCACACACCGCGGCATCGAGGTCATTGATGACTATACGTGGTAATAGCGAGAGACATCGATGAGTTATCCCGAACCGGGCCATAAAACGCCTCGGAGATCTCGTCAGGAATCCATACCGAGGCGATGTCGAGAACGCTTCGGAGCAGTCTCATGAAGTGGTCCCCCGACCCGACCTCGAAACGCCTCGGGCATAAAACCTGGCAAATCGTCCCGAGGTGGGCTCTAAGACACCTCGGGAACCTGTCCTCGAATACCGTGGACCGAGCATCCGAGCATGACCCGAGGCCAGCTTAATCACGGCTCGGAAGAGTCTTGGGTTAGACGAGGAAAACTTCAAAAGACTTAGCCGGTATAAATTCAAAACACATCATCTCCGAAAACCCCGGAAGAGATAATCTTCGAAGATATCACCGGATACAGAAATCCCAGAATCTTCGGAAGATAAGGGCAATCTCCTTCAACAAGATAAAGATAAAGAGAAATCTTCCGAGAATATCGCGAGAGGTGATATTCTCGAACTCTATAAAAAGCACCTCAGAGGACAAACAAAGAGAAAAGACACAAAAACGCTCTCAACTTCAGGCTATCTAAAACGCTCTGACTTTGAAGGCAGAAACACTTATTTTCATATTCTAACACACATGTACGATCAAATCATTACTTTCTCATTAATACAATCAAGAACACCATCCGCGGTAATTGAGAATTTTGTTGTTCTTTGAGAATCTCTCAAAGATCCGTTCTTTGAAGAAACCCTTAAAATAAATTCTATTGTGCGAGTTTTGACTCTCACAAAATGCTTACCTCCGTCATTGATGACTATACGTGGCACTCCAAAATGAGGGAAGATGATAGACTTGAAAAGTTTCACGACAACTACTCAATCATTCTTTTGACTAGCGATAGCCTCTACCCACTTGGAGACATAATCGACAGCTACTAGGATGTAGAGATTCTTGTTGGATAGTGGGAAGGGTCCCATGAAATCTATACCCCTACAATCGAAGACTTCAGATTTGGTAATCTTTCCCCTTCTCTAACAAGGATCACACTGCGATATGAACTTCTGAGCATCCTGAAACATTGTAGGCCACCAAAACACTGCTTGAAGAACTTTGGATACTGTCTTGAAGGTTGCAAAATGACCACCATAGCTAGAGCTGTGACAATGAGATAGTATATCAGGAACCTCTATTGCAGTAATGCATCTCCTATAAACTCCATTAGAACAATGCTTATAGAGATAAGGCTCATCCCAATAATATTGCCTAATCTCTCTCAGGAATCTCTTTTTGTTGTAATCTGTGAAATTATCTGATTCCACATCTGCAGCTAGGTAATTAACAATGTTAGCATACCATGGGTAGTCCTTCTCGACCGTTGTGGTGGCGCAATTCTCAGTTGGTGACCAATTTCTTGTCTGATAGGGAGGGTGTCGATCGACAGTTTTAGTGGTGTCGATCGACACCATCGCGCAACTGCGAATATCAACTTCCTCTTAAAAGTGAGTGTCGATCGACATTGAAGGAGTCTCGATCGACACTGAAGCTCGATTCTGCAACTTATCACATTTGCAGTCACCTTCTTCAGTTGTATCAATCATGTATATGTTCTCCTCTGGCAAGAAATCATTAATAGGGACATCATCATCGATCCTAATGCGTGACAAATGATCTGCGACACCATTCTCAACTCTTTTCTTATCTCTGACCTCGATGTCAAATTCCTGAAGAAGCAAAATCCATCTCAAAAGTCTTGGCTTAACATCTTTCTTTTGCATCAAAGACATCAAGGCAGCATGATCTGTGTGAACAATAACCTTGGATCCAACAAGATAAGATCGGAACTTTTAGAAAGCAAACACCAGAGCTAACAACTCCTTCTCTGTAGTTGCATAATTCCTTTGAGCATCATATGGTGTCCTACTTGCATAGTAGATGGCATGAAGTTTTTTATCCTTCCTCTGTCCTAGAACAGCCCGAACTGCAAAATCACTCGCATCACACATTACCTCAAAAGGTAGATCCCAGTCTAGTGGTTGAACAATTAGTGCGCTGATCAAGGCTTGTTTTATCTGCTGAAAGGCATCATGACACTCTTGTGTAAACTCGAATTTGACTTCTTTGTAGAGTAGAGCGGTGGACTTCTATACCATGCTCAGAAATTCTGTGATCGAGAACTATCCCATCCTGCACCATGAAGTGACATTTCTCCCAATTCAAAACCAGATGTTTCTCCTCACATGTTATTAATACTTTGCAGAGATTTTCTAAGCAATCCTCAAACGATGATCCATAAACTGAAAAATCATCCATGAAGACCTCCATGATATCCTCAATCATGTCTGTTAAGATAGACATCATACCACTCTAAAATATTGCAGGAGCATTACAAAGACCAAAAGGCATTCTCCGATAAGCAAGTGTACCATAGGGGCAAGTGAAAGTGGTTTTCTCATGGTCATCTGAATGAATCGAGATCTGAAAGAACCCTAAATATCCATCAAGAAAGCAATAGTACTTATGATTTGCTAACCTGTCCAACATCTGATCGATAAATTGTAAGGGGAAATGGTCATTCCTTGTGGCAGCATTCAGCTTTCTGTAATCGATGCACATTCGATGGTCTGTGATAATCCGAGGTGGAATTATCTCGTCTTTCTCGTTCTTGACAAGTGTAACTCCTCCTTTCTTAGGAACTACATGCACTGGACTAATCCAACTCCTATCTGAAATCGGATAGATAATCCATGCTTCCAACAGCTTCATAATCTCTTTCTTAACCACTTCTTTCAGATTCGAAATCAGTCTTCTCTGATTTCAATTGAAGACTTAGACTCATCCTCAAGGTGAATCCTATGCATGCAAACATCAGGAGAGATACATGCAATGTCATCAAGAGAATAGCCAAGAGCTTTGCGATGATTGCGCAGCTTGCTTAGCAATAAGGTGAGTTTTGCAGGATTAAGAGAAGCATTCACAATAGCATGATAAGTAGAATTTTCACCAAGAAAAGCGTACATTAGCCCTACTAGCAGTGGTTTCAAATCGATTTTAGGAGCCTTTGCTGAATCCCAATCAGAATTAGTAGTCGGTGTTGGAGTCACAGATGGAAGATCTTCTTCAACTATAAGTTGCATCACATGTTCAGTCTCATCTACCAGCTTAGTATGTGTAGAAGTTTCACTATCCAAATATGCACTATCTTCTATGGAAGAGACCAAAACTCGCTCTAGTGGGTCTTCTAATTCCATCTCTGAAATACTATCTGAAGCTGATGAAGTGAAAGAATCTATCAAGAAAGAATTCCCTTCTATGATCGGTTTCTTGACCAAAGTGTTCATATCGAACTGCATAGTAAGATCGCCAACATTCAGCCCTATCCTTCCTTGTCGAACATCTATAATTGCCCCAGCTGTGTGCAAGAAAGTTCTCCCAAGGATTAATGGATCCTTAGGTTCTTTTTCATAAGATAAGACTACAAAGTCTGTAGGAATCATGCTCTTCCCAATCATCACAGGAACATCGCTAAGAATCCCATCTAGAATTCGGGTAGAACGATCTGCCAACACAAGAGTGATAAAGGTAGGCTCAAGATTGGAATACCCAAGACGCATAGCAACTGAACGAGGTATCAGATTCACACTAGAACCGAGATCACATCAGGCTCTTGGGAAGTAATCGTGGTTGATGGTGACACTTAGTACAGAGGTTCCAGGGTCAGGTAGCTTTCTTGGAATTTGTTCATGAATGATATCGCTGCCTTGCTCTGAAATCATCATAATACTACATTCTTTCGTCAAATTCTTAGTGACCATTGTCTTGACATACCTTCTTACTGTGGGAGAGAGATGAATAGCTTCAACTAAAGGCATCTTAACAATCAGCTTATCAATCATAGGCTTGCATCTGACATCATGTAAGGCTTGTCTTGACTTTTTAGGACTCTTGGGGAAAGGAATTCGCCGATTTGCTGACTTGGTTTCAGCTGGAATTTGCACATTGTCTGAATGAGCTGGGTGTCGATCGATAGGGGGTGTGTGTCGATCGACACTATCGGGAATAATTTCCTCCTTCGCGAAATTGTCGATTCCACTCGACAAGGGCAAAACAGAGTCGTTAAGAGTAATCGGTGTCGATCGACACCCTGATGTATCAAGTGATGATATATCCCTATTTTTACCTATTTTATCTATGATTTAGGATTGTTTTTATAGAGTCTCTAGAGTGCTTTATAGTGCTTTTGGTGTGTTTTTGGTGTATTTACAGGTCTTGTATGTTCTGGGGGTTGTCAAGCGATTATGGAACACTTTGGAACAAAAATGGAGCAGAAAACCAGGCTTGAATGTAGTGTCGATCGATAATAGACTTGTGTCTTCCCAAACCTGTGTCTTCCCAAACCTGTGTAGGTATTGGTAACGGTTGTAATAAACCAGCTGGAGACAAAGTCGAGTATTTATGTCTCTAACATGCTTCACATTCTGATACAAACTTCTGTACTGTTTTCACTAATCCTTCCCAGTAAAAAGATTGTTGAATTCTCTTCATAGTTTTCAAAAATCTAGAATGACCACCTAGTAACCCGCTGTGATATTCTTCTAATATCAACGGTAAAAATTTGGAGTCTTTGGGTAAGACCAATCTGTTTTTCCACCATAACCTGCCATCTCTCACAGTATAGCTTGGCTTACCCGTTTTATCTGCTTGGCACGATTTAATCAAATCCTGCATTGTGGAACTGTTATCGATTTCATCATATATGTCTTGCAGCTGAAGAACTGTAGGCACTGTAAAAGCCATTAGCCAAACTGCATAAAATGATCCCATAGGTTGTACCATTCTGGATAGCCCATCAGCAGCCTTATTGTCAATCCCTGGCTTGTACAAAATATCAAAGTCATAATTGAGCAGTTTAATCAGCCATTTTTGATAATCCATAGTCACTTCTCTTTGATCCAACAAAAATTTCAGACTCTTCTGGTCTGTGTGCACCACAAACTTCCTGCCTAACAAGTAATGTTTCCATTTCTGAATGGACAACACAATTGCCATCAATTCTCTCTCATACATAGGCTTCAACTGTTCCATTGCATTCAGAGCATGGCTGAAGAAAGCGATAGGCTTCTTGTCTTGCATCAGAACAGCACCTAAACCAAAACCCGAGGCATCTGCTTCTACCATAAATACCTTATTAAAATCAGGTAAAGCCAATACGGGTGCACTCGTCATTGCTTTCTTCAACTATCAAAAGCTGATTGAGCCGTTTCACTCCATTCAAAACTATCTTTCCTCAGTAAATCTGTTAAAGGTCTTGCAAGCATACCATATCCTTTAATGAATCTTCTGTAATACCCAGTCAGGACTAAAAACCCTCTTAATTCTTTCACAGACTTAGGTGTAATCCACTTAGTCATCGCTGATGTTTTACTTGGATCTGTAAAAACCCCTTCTTGTAAGATGATATGCCCCAAGTATTCCACAGTTGGTTGAGCAAACATGCATTTCTTCTTATTAGCATAAAATTGCTGCTTTTCCAGAACCTGCAGCACTAAATTCAAATGCTCCACATGCTCTTGCTCACTTTTACTGTAAATGAGAATGTCATTAAAAAAAACCAACACAAACTTGCGAAGGAATGGTCGAAATGAATCATTCATGTTAGACTGGAAGGTAGCTGGGCATTCGACAAACCAAATGGCATAACCAAGAATTCAAAGTGCCAGTTCGAAAAGCCGTCTTCTCAATGTCTGCCTCCTTCATTCTTATATGATGGTAACCAGCTCTCAAGTCCATCTTAGAAAAAATTATAGCTCCATTTAGCTCATCCAACAGTGGGTCTATCATTGGAATTGGAAACTTATCTGGAACTGTAACTCTGTTTAGACCCCTGTAATCTACGAAAAACCGCCAACTCTTATCCTTCTTCTTAACCAGTAACACAGGACTGGAAAATGGGCTCTTACTTGAACGAATAATACCAGTGTTTAACATGTTAGCAACCAGCCCTTCCATCGCTTCCTTATGAGCATGTGGATACCTGTATGGACGCACACTCACTGCTCCAGTCCCATGCAATAGAGATATGGCATGTTCATTGCCTCTAATAGGTGGTAACCCTTTAGGTTCTCAAAACACATCCTCATATTGCTGTAATGCTTCTTCAATCTCCTTGATTTGAACTACAGGTTCCTGTTGTACCAACTGATGACTATTAAGAGTCACTTCAATTCCCTTATTTTGTAAACGCATCTCAGTAGACAAAGACTTGAGAGACATTTTAAAAGAATCCAACTCTGCATCTCCTTGTAAGGTCACCGTCTTGCCCTGATGCAAGAAAGAGAGCTCATGTCTTTCCCAATTTACATTACAGTCCCCTAAGGTTCTCAGCCAAGCGATTCCCAACATAACATCCACTGGACCAAGATCCAAAGTGATAAAGTCTGTTGTAAGTTCTAGATCATGTTCTGACCCAACTGGCAGGGACATACTCACCTTTTCACATATCCCCAAACCTTGAACAGTGATGCATGTCCCCAATCTGACATGGAAATTTGGGTTTGCCCGACTTTTTAGTTTAAGCTTCTTCACTGTATCCGGAGAGATGAAATTGTGTGTAGCACCACTGTCTAACATGACAATAACATCCCCTTTACCAATTGATTCTTTCATCTTAGTTGTGTTATAAGATGGTAGACCCATGTAGGATGAGAAAGAGAATTTTGCAAACTGAGCAACCGGTTCTTCACAACACACGTCCTTCCCATCATCTAACACTTCCATCTCCAATCCATTAATAACCGTCAACACCCGCAACTCCTTATTTGGACATTTATGTTCCCGGGACCATTGACCATCACAACGGAAACAAATTCCTTTTCTTCTCTTTTCATCTAACTCAGCTCCTGAATTATGTCTCCTAGGTCTGAGATCACTTCGCCCTCCTTGTTTCTCATTACCTTGACTCGTCTCTTTCAAGATAGTCTTCATCTTCCAGTTATTAGGATTTGTGTAAGAACTTCTATACTCCGCTTTAAAAGGTTCTTGATTCTCTTTGTTGAACAATTGCAACTCCTTTTGCACTCCTCTTCTCATCACACTAGTCTCCATTGATCTTGCCATAGCTACCATTTCAGGTAAGTTTTGTGGTTTGTGCATATGCATTAACTCCTGCATTTCTTCAGATACCCATTCAAGAAAATGCCTTCCAACTTCATATCATCTAATCCACTTACTTGTGATGATAAATCCTCAAATCTCTGGACATATTAAGACACAGAACCTGTCTGTTTAATACAAAACAAACTCTGACTAGGTCCTCGAAGCTTCAGGTTACCAAAACGCAGCATCAATCCCGACTTTAACTTCAACCAGCTTTCAAAATCACGTCTACTTACTGCACCCAGGTTACCAAAATCACGTACCAGCTTAGTGCTTCACCACTCACACTAACTGAAACCAAAGCCAATCGTTCAGCTTCTTTATAGCCGCCAGACCTGAAAATCTCTCTACTCTTGCAATCCAACCGTAAATGCCTTCCCCATCAAAGACAGGCATCTCAACATTCTTCAACAAATTCTCACGAATTCCAGGCCTAATCTGACCACGGCAAGGTTCCGGTAAAGAAACATGTACCTGATTACGGTAATCTTGAGATCTTGGTGGAATTGAGTGACTCGTTCCTCCCACTTCTTGTATTGTCTCAATTCTTGGCATTGAACTGAGAATCAACGCTAATTGTCTCTCAATAACCTCCAATTTTTGATCTTGTGACCCCATCTTTTCATCCAAAGAAACCATCTTGGAATCTAGGGTTGCGAGTTTCCCATCGGAACCTCTGATTTTACTTCCCAATTCCCCGATCTGATCGTACACATCCGCCAACGAAGCCGCTTGCTCCTCCGCCCGAGAAATTTCACGAACCGGCGATAAACTTGACTCCATCACCATCGCAAATACTATCGTTTTCTTCGATCGAACAAAATTTCCCAAACTTCAGCGTTAGATTCAATCTGAGATCACGAGCGCACCATTTGTTAAGAAGAAACGTGTAATCTTTATTAAAACCAACGAATCAATAAAATCTGTTCATAGAAAGAGCTCTAGACATACTCTAGATCATCACTCTCTCTCCACCAAGACACATGCGTCTTTGGTTTTACAACAACAAATTGCATAAACTTTCACTAGAAGCTAAGCTATTGTTTATATACACTTTAGCCTTCACACGTATCTTCAACTGCCACTCACGTGCTCCTCATCTGCCATCTCAGTCGCACGTGCCTCTCTTCTCTTCTTCATTGAGTATACTATTAACGGTCTATCAGTCTACTACAACAACATGACAAAAGTTACAGTCATTTGCTCCACCAAAAGTTTCTGAACTTTGGGAAAATCGATTCTTGACGTTGGGCTCGTCACTCTCTTTGATTCAATCATAATTACGATAGTCACCGGCTCAGTCAAGCTACTTCTTTTGTTGGCTGCAACGGGTGTTGAAGCAGAACCACCATGAGAGATGTAGCGGTTTAAGCCATTGTTTGAATCCATTTGCGATGGCATTGGATGGTTGTGTTCACCCTCATAAGTTGCAACTAACACGGACTGATCCTCCACACTTCTCTGAACCTGAATAGAAACAAACACAGGATCAAAATCAGATTAATAAGTCTATCAAATTTGTATTATGCCAATTCATATTTTAAGCGAGAGTCAGGTTTTTTTCTTTATGAATTACGTTCTTTTTGACAGAACAGCTTGGAGCACAAGCACATTTGAAGTAAGCTCTTGGAGATGGATTGTCTCAAGTCACTTTCTGTCCATTGTTACCATGGGAGTCGCTTGCCATAAAGGATGCACCTTGACCTTTTCTACTACCTACAAATTAAATTTTCAAGATTTAATTAAAACACTAAAGAAAAAGCTACAAGATCTAGAAAGAGGTTTAGAAGAAAATGGGCTCTTTACCTCTATGCATCTAAGTGCGCAAACGGTAATCACTAGTAATGGAATCAGAGATGTGGTCAAAGTTTTTCTTTTTCTTGATAGGATATCTCCTCTGCTGGTGCAAGTAATAATTTCTCCATGGTTTCGTATCTGCAACACAAAATACATGTCATCAAAACTGCAACCCTCTATCTTCAACTTCAGCTTCTTCATCACTTGTAGCCTTAGTTCCACCCAACAACAGAGCCTCTTCATCATCACTACCCAAAATTTCAAGTTCGTCAATCTTTTTCAATAGATCGAATCTGGAATAAAGTCTTGTGAATTTCCTTCATTACCAACTCAAGTCTGTTTTTTTCGAATAATCGTCTGGCCAGTCCCTTTTTTGCAAAGAGGAAGCCAATAAATCCTTCTAAAAAACAGAAATAATTTTATTTTATTTTTTTAATTCGAAATATATGGATATTACTAGTATATCCCCATCCGAACCTATTAATTACCAGAAAAACCATAGTAAATCCAACATATGAATGAATGCTATGTTGATATTTAGGTAATATTGGCGGATGTGGGTAATACCTTAGAGTAATACTACAATTGTGATTTATCGATAGTTAGTACTAGTAACTTTGAGAAATACTACATAGTAAAATAGGAGTATCTGTGTAATAATGGTAATTACGGAGAATACTTCTGAGAAATACAGAGTAATACTGTGGCAGTACTATTTACAATTGAGTGATATATGAATAGTAGGATTTGTGTAATACTGGTAATTTCGGGGAATACTTATGGGAAATACAGAGTAATACTGTACTATTTACAATGATATATGAATGAATGTTTGTTTCTTTCAGGATATGGAGGAAGCGATGGCAATGCAGCCACTTGGTATGTACTTCCCGGCGTCGGAGTATACCAAGAAGATGAAGTTAGCAACGAGGTGTTATATCTCGGAGGTGTTGAAGACCTTCGCTGACTTGGAACATCCTCTAACGGATTTTGAGAAGAATTATTTTATGGAGCATCTGAGTTTCAAGCACATCTACCACCTGCCTTCCGGATATACCCACAAGTTAATGGGGATGTGGATGCTTTTTCTTCGAACGGCATATATTGAGAAGAAGATGGAGGTTTGGTTCGTTGTTAATGGAGTTCCCATCCGCTATGGTATTAGGGAGAATGCTTTGATCTCTGGTTTCAACTGCAAGGCCTATACAGCTAATTATCAGAGTGCTGGTAATATGAACTTCGCCAACAGGTACTTCAAAACCGGGGTAACGTGAAGACGTGAAAACCAAGCTAATGGAGATGGAACCGGCTAGATCAATGGATAGGTTGCGGATGGCGGTCCTCTATTTTCTAACAAGCATCATTGCCGTGCCTACTAAGACCAGAGAAAGGGCTAGTCCAATTGATGATTTTTGTGTTAGGGCTGCAAGTGATCTTACGTTTTTTAAGACATTTCCATGGGGGAGATATTCATTTGAGTACATGTTAAAATCGATCTCACACACATTGGATCATTTTAACGGTGTCGTCCCGAACACTCAGTCACCATGGCCTGTTCTCGGATTCTGTGTGCCGCTTGAGGTAAGTCACATGTTTTATCCTTGTTACATTTTCGTAATTGAAGCTAACAATTAAATTTCATGTGTTTTGTGTAGTTTTTAGCATTTGAGGTCATTCCATCACTTAGGGAAAGATTCATAGAAGAAAAAGAGGGTGCACATGCCGGTTGTCCAAGGATGTGCAAGGTGAATTTCAAGAGGACCGAGATGAAAGGGTTTACCCTCGAGCAAATCAACCATGTACTCAGAACAACGGAGGCTAGTATTTCCTATTATTCCTTGAGCAAATATGATTTTATTTCTTTCTAATATTTCATTGTCTATTATTTTCATAGGTCATTGAGAGTATAATTAGAGAGAAGGCTGAAGAAGTACCTCTTTTGGCTGAAATCACGGGAGTAGAGGATGATGTTGATAAGCACGATGTTGTAGTTGATAGTTGGATAAACCGTCTTGGTCAAGGGCGTGAAATTAGATTTGAGGAGGTGTGCAACGAGGATGTGCAGGCACGAATGGAAGCCCCAAATGAAGAGGAAGTTCCCACAACTATTGGACCGGGAGACCCGACGTTAGTTGATGTAATGGAGAAGCTCCATTCCATCAATGACAAGCTGAATGAAGCTTTGTTGGCGCTTATGGAAATGGAGGAAAAACAAGCAACGTTCGAAGCATTTATGGATGAGATGAAATCCAAGGTAAATCTGGGTAATACCGGATATACTGTACCATAATTGGTAATATCGCGTAATACCAAGGTTTAACTAAATTAACAATGCAGATGTCTCAGAACCCACCAGATGAGGAGGAAGCAACAACCAAGGACAATGCGGCTGCTCCTGTTGTGCCCAAACGAGTGACCCGTTCAACCCGTGCAAACTCTAGTAACGTGTGAAAACTATTCGTGTAACTTCTCCGGATTTGTATTTTGATTTCTTGTACTTTGACTTATTTTTAGGATTTCGCAAGTACTCGTAAAACTATGTTTGGATTCAATTAATGTATTAGGATGTTTTATGATATTGTTAACTGAAATACGGGAAATACCTCGTGCTACTACTACTAAGATATTGAATTTTACTGAAATACTGGAAATACCTCGTGCTATTACGACTAAGAGATATACTGGAAATACAAAAGGCTACTACAACGAAGAGATATACTGGAAATACAACATGCTACTACTACTAAGAGATGTACTGGAAATATCAAACTGAACAACCATAGTATTACCAATCAAAGAGAAGTCTTACAATCGAAGGAAAAGTCTTACAAAGCATACGGAAAGTCTTACAAAGCATAGGGAAAGTCTTACAAGCAAATTAACAATAAGATTAAGGAACAATAGCATAACACATTACTTCTTTGGAGCCATAGGATTACGGAATACCACTTTGCTCACGTTCACAATCTCTGCACGGTGGGCTTTCAATTCTTTTTGCATTTCTTCTATGAGATACTCATGACTTAGAACTTTCTTCCGATTGTAATCAACACTCTCCCTTAAGCTACTCACCTCTTCTTCCATAGCCTTATCCCAAAGTTTACGGATGTGCATTAAATCAGTTCTATCATCCTACAAAGTACCAAATATTTATCAAATATAGATCTAGATCTACAAAAACTAGAAAAACTTGTGCAATATTACTTGTTCTAGACAGTATTACCAAAACGGGAAATACTCTGAAATACCAAATATATCTAGATCTAGATCTACACAAACTTGAAAAACTTGTGCTCTACATCAACATACCTTAAACTTCTCGCATTGATAGTATCTCTTTTCATCCTTTCGAGTGTCGACAATGCTACCACCACATGGACAAAACTTAGGAATCCCTTCCATCATCGCAACCATTTCCATTTGCTCAATGGCTCTCTTCGCCACTTTCAAATCATCGTAGTAGGGGTCTCTCTCACACTCTCTATCCATGTTAGAAAGATGAAAGAAAGATGAGAGATGTGAGAGAATTCGAGTCGAAGAGAGAGATGAGAGATGTGGGAAAAGAGAGATGAGAGATGAAAGAAAAAGAGGAAAGAAGATGAAAGATGAAAGAAAGATGTAAGAAGAGATCGAAAAAGAAAGAGGAAAAAGAAAAAAGTGAAATTTTTGGTTTTGGAGGGAATCTCAAAATTTGTTAGGCGCCAAAAATTTAGGGGGAAAACCAAAAAAATTAATTCCCCACGTGTGCGCCTTTTTTGGAGATTTTTGACATATGCGCAGCCTTTTTACAGCATAGTATTTCCTAAGGTTTTTGTAGTGCCAATTTCTCAAATAGTATTACCTTCCATGTTTTTCATGTTTAGTAGTATTTCCTATATTTACAATTTGTTTATTTAGTAGTACACTGGATTGAACTTTATAAATATAGAGGTTTAAATATTTTGTGCAATTATAAATTAAATATATATAGCAATATGAATTTTTCATTTTAAGTTGGTGATAATATTAAAAGTGAGCTTAAAAGTATAAGGGATATGTTGTATTGAGTCTACTAAAGATAAGTTAAACGATTTAATATTAAAATTTCTAACTTAATTAAGTATAAATGATTAATAATATATTTTTATCTGTTAATAACTCACTCTATTCATTTTCATTGAGTTTTGAGGTAAACAAATTCGAACTCCATAACACCAACTTAGTATTACCAGTAGTACTAATATGACCACAAATTCGACAGAAACAGACATGATATTACTTGTTATAACCAGTATTACAAAAAAACAATAGAAACACACATAGTATTACAGAAGGGGAAATACAGTATTACATAGTAAGTCCATACCATCAAAACAACAAATCACTGCAGAAACAAAGTAAAAAACTCAGATAGGCGTATTCCCAAATAATAACCATTGACACGATTGCTTTGGACGCCTTTTGTTTTGCGTCCTTTGTCATTTTGGCCGCTTTTCCCCGGTTGATGGAAACCTTAGCATTTTTTTCCTTCATTTCTTCGGTTTTTTAGACAGCGGAACTATCTTCAACGCCTTTACTTCATCTGGTACTTCCGACTGTGACCTATCCGGAACAAGATAAATACCTATCGCATCAAGCATTGGTATTAACGAGTATTTCCTTGCATTTTTAAACACATTGTTCAAAGATTCCATACAATTGCTTGTGTCTAAGTTGTATCTTTCTCCGGCAAAACAACACCTTGCCCATTTTTCTTTCACGGTTGTATCCTCCAAATACTTGGTCGCCTTAGGATATCTCAACTTAAACCCATCATATGCTCGGTTGAAGTCCGCCACGACGTAGACCCGACTTAACTCCTGAAACTTCCATGCGAGTACGTCTCGGTTGGTGTGAGTAGCATGACCTTTCACATTTTGGGACAAATGCCAAATACAATACCCATGATGAGCTGCGGTATACACGTTCCGTATGGCCTTTATGAGGCTTGCATTTCTGTCCGTCATGAAGACCAATTCTGAAGTATCGGGTACAACCGTTTTTAGCTTCTCGAAAAACCACTCCCAACTAGCATCATTCTCACCGTCGAGTACGGCAAACGCTATGATGTAATGGTGACGGTTAGGATCTTGAGCCGAGGCAAACACTAGCACTCCGCCATATCCGTTTTTCAAATGTGTTGCATCCACAATTAAAACTTTCCTCATCACTCTAAAACCTTCAATGCTAGCTCCCAAAGCTACGAATACGTACTGAAATTTATCATTTTCATCCAATTTCAGATAAGTAACTGTACCATCATTTACCTTCTTCAACATGTACAAATAACAATTGATATCCTTGTAGCTTTCTTCCCGGCTACCTTTTAAATCATAAATCGCATGATATTTCCCCCTTAGCACTGTCGAGTATGATACTTTCACACCTAATTTCGTCTGAACTAGCTCCATGATAATTCTTGGAACCGGAGTTTCCACCTGTCCCAGAAAATGATCATGAAGGACAGCTGCGACTAATTGTGGGTTGCCTTTCCTTTTCCTGAGCCTACTACTACCTTTACTTAGTCGAGTGCAACTATGCATCTTATTGTACCTTCTAATCGAAAATAAATCAGTATTACTTTAGGACATAGCGCTCCTTATCCAACTTCTTAATCACATAACCAAAACTGTTAGCAAATGCAGCTCTATCCACCACCTCGTGCAATGCCGCCTTGTTTGGAAATTCTTGACGTAAGGTCAACCCAATTCCGTCTTCCCATTCTTTTTTAAATATACTCGGTTCTACAGCAGGTGGCGACTCAACATACTGTTCCCCCCCTATCAGAATTATCCATAGACTCATCATAGCGTGTTTCATCTTCTTGAGTCCCGTGATCCTCCACTATTGCCTCAAGTTGATGTTGAGTTCCTTGTTCCTCTTCTAATAAGACGATGAGTGCACCATCATCCACTCTCATTTCATCCTCCTCTGAATTCAACTCCGTATAGTTCTCACCAACAGAACTTTTACCAACTCTAGACAATTGCTCGGGCAATTGCTCCGGCTCGGGCGGTTTAGAGATTTCCTCCACAACCAAAACACTTCTCCGGTTATTTTTTGCAAATGTTACATAAACAAAGACATCCTCATCATCACAAACGTTCATCTCTTCCTCTACTCCAAACAACCGTGGATTGTACCTCATATATAATTTTACCTTATTTGCATCCAAGCTTCGTCATCATCCTATCTTCTAACATTGAGAGAGTAATCTTCTCCCCTAATGTCTTCATCATCACATTATACATGCGACCTTGGAATTTAAAATATATGATCACGTTCTCTTTCATTGTAACCTGCCAAATCAATACACATACTCAGTCAATATTACTAGTATTACCGATTCTAGTACATTTTCAGTAATACAAGTACTAATTCTGAAATATTACATGTGTGAGTAATACTATTACATATATGAAATACTACGTGTCTAAGTAATACTGGTGCTATTAAAACATATTATCTATATAAATTACGGTACTACTATAGCTAGTTCGACTAGTATTATTTTCGCGACAAGAACAAATATTCGATTTGAGTTCAATTTAGTATGAATTAGCATGTGAAATCAATTGCTTACCCATTAACAGGCCAAATGAAGCCTAAATCTATACTTAAACTTCTAATGTAGGTGCTAAAACACAATAACCCAAATCTAATTGGATTGAATCTCAAAATCCTCAAAATATGTAAATTCAAAGAGAAATCTTTTAGATTGTTCTAAATACGTACCTTGACTTCAATGCTCGACGCAGCTCGCAGGAAGAGAATAAACGGCAGAGCTCGTCGACGGTGGAGGAGCTCGTCGACGGTGGAGGAGCTCGTCGGAAGAGCGTGGAAAAAAGAGTAGGTGACGAAATTTTTTTTTTCCCGTTTTCGAATTTTTTTTCTTTCTTTATTTTCTGTTTTTAATTTTATTTCATTTTGAATTTTCTTTATTAATGATAAGGGTAAAATGGTCTAAGCACATTTCATTAAAGAGAAAGGGATATGTAGAATAGAAAAGGATTTTATAGGTTTGTGGTGTCACAAAGGGGAGACAAGAGATGATCATTCGTTTTTTTCTTTCTCAAGTGTATTTGGGCTTGGGCTTTTAAATGAAAACACAGCTCATCTTCTCCCCACTCAACCCAATTTTAATCCTAAACCAAAGACTAATTAACCACTAAATTGAACCAGTCCTCAACGATCAACGTGACGACAATTCCGATTCCGACATTTCTCTGTGAGTTTGGTGTTCCTAAACATGTAAATATGGGTTTCGGGTAGGATTTAATTTCTTCCGATTTCCCAAATTCTGGAATTTGATTCGATTCTCTGTTTTAAATATTTGTCTTCTTATTTTTTCTTTTTTTTTGTCAAAAAAATATTTGTCTTCTCTAATCATTTTTGTTTGCAATTTTTTAAAAACTTCGTTTATCTCTCTTTCAGCTTTTCGAAAATCTCAGAAAGTAAGCAAACATCAAATAAATTCTCAGGATCGTCAATGTTAATTCAATCTTCTCCTTTGATTAAGTTGAATCGGCTTCTTACCAAAGCTGGTTCTGCTTCTTACTTAAGCGATTTTTGTTGGAGTCATCGGAAAAGGTAATTGCCTCTAAAATATCTTATTTTACAGAAATATGTAACTGCCGCTTCTTTTTATAGAATTTGGATCGGTTAGCAAATATATCCCATTAATTTTGGTTAATTTACCACAACTATTAATAGCCCATAACCTCTTATTGTAACCCTAATTTTCATTTAGCGATCTCCACACTCTTCACGTCTCACCACCGTAACTCTTCCTTTCTATAGGTACACCGCAGATTGATATTTTTATTAGAAAGTTAACGATTTTATTCTAATTAATATTATATTATATATATATATATATATATATATATATATATATATATTACATATTAAGAGGTATACCACATGTGTATATTTTTATAAAAAATGAATTCTATCTTTAAGATGATATATAGACATATGTTATTTCTTTTTAATGTATAATACACCTTGGGACAATTTTTAGAACTAAAGAATTTAAAATTTTAAGTTATCTATATATTTTTGAATATTGTTACTTTGTTTAGTTTTTAAAATTGTATAATTATATTTTGATTATTAATTATAGAATTT
The DNA here is from genome assembly GCF_000001735.4 of Arabidopsis thaliana. Classification (NCBI taxonomy): domain Eukaryota; kingdom Viridiplantae; phylum Streptophyta; class Magnoliopsida; order Brassicales; family Brassicaceae; genus Arabidopsis; species Arabidopsis thaliana. The sequence continues at coordinate 13,071,050 of NC_003074.8, read as the reverse complement.
CACCCATAGTATATATCATGGGATCATCCCGTATTAATATCAACTCAAACACATCCCACCATATAATTTCGTCACGTGAAATTAAACATTATTTTGTCATTTTTTCTAAAGTTTAAATGTTTATAATATTTGAAAATTTGAAAAAATAATAATATCAATCCAAACTTTATAATTGTATTTTGATTTTATATATAAGATTTCACCCGTAGTATATTGTCCCGTATTAATATATTTAATTTTTTTTATAAAGTATAACTTTTTAAAGGTTTAAATACTTTTAAGAAATTTTAAATATTTATAATATTTTGAAATTTTTGAAGATTCAGTTCTTTAAAATAGAGAATCAGAGTAAACCGGATAACATTTTTACTTTTGGATGCCTGATAAATCAAGGTTCCGGTTCATTCTTATTCAAAATCATTTTGGTTATTTTTAGAGTAAGACTCTGAACCATTGCCCAATTTCTTAAGCAATGTGGAACTTTTTATACTTACTTTTTTTCTTCATCGATTCAGTAATATATGTCTGTTTTAAAATTTTTGAATTACATCATATGCAAAAAAAACTATTATTTTCTTAACTATATATATTTTATATAAAATCAAATAAATTAGATATAAGTACAACTAAAAATGAAAGAAAATCATATATTTATATTTAATGTAGATAAAGAATTTTTAGGAAATTCGTAATTAATTGAAGGTAGTTCAATAATGATAAGATTTAATTAAGGATATAAATTTAGACAAAAAAATTTGAGATAGATTTTATAGGGACTAAATATGTAATAGAAAAAAAGTTAATTTAAGTATTTAATGCAAAGTAACGAATTGTAAATTTTTAGTAATAAAATATTTGATTGATATATAATTTGTAAGGACCTAACAATTATTAGTAAATATTTAAGGGATTTTTGGCCAAAAGTCTACCAAAAATGTATATGTAGATTCTATTAATTTTTGATCATAAATGTAGCTTTGTGGATGAATTTTCGTTGTTAATTTCAAACTTTGCAACTGAGTTTATTTATTTATTTCATGTATCTTTGTAGACATGGGGACTTGGGATGACTATCTCACTTATAGAAGAATGATGGATCAAAACATGTTGGGATCTAGTTCCCAACAGATGAGTGATTCCCCTGCAAATGATTCTCCATCATTTGAAGTACCAGAGACGCCTACAAATGAACAAGGCTCAACAGATCTAGCAGACTTAGTGACTCTTGACCAATTGCTTTGATCTGGAGGCCGTGCAAGCATAAAGAAACTTGATCCGAGAAGAATGAATGGTGATGGATGGTAAATTTCACTTAAAGTTCTGTTTATAATTCTCCAACTTTATTCTCTGAGTTTTTGTTCTCTTAATATGAGACCGTATTTAGTGACTTGTAGTTTGTTGTTCTCTTAATATGACTTGATCCGCTAGCTAATTGTTCTCTTAATACTTAAAGTACATAGTAAGATTATTGGTTTGTGAATAAAAATTGATTTATAATTATGTTAACTAGCATTGATTTCCTTGTTTATATAAGTACGTAGTAAGATCATTGGTTTGTGAATGAAACGTATCATTTATTATAATTATGTTAACTAGCGTTGATTTTCTTGTTTATATAAGTACGTAGTAAGATTATTGATTTGTGAATGAAACGTATCATTGATTTATAATTATATTAACTAGCGTTGATTTCCTTGTTATATAACTACTCGTTTATACATACTAGGTCTGAATACACAAAGTGGATTACTAAAGCGGTGAAAAAAATTGTGAAGAGCGATTTCAAAGAAATGGCTCCTAATTGGTCAATACTCTTAAACGATAGCAAGCTACGTTGGTTCAAAGCTTTTGCGGTATATTTTTAATATTTGTTTTGTCAAAGTTTTTATGATTAGTGTTACTTGATACACATTGTTATTTATTTAATTTTTATTCTTTTTATTTGATCTTGTAGCAAAAGTATAATTGGCGTTATAAGATAACAACACTTGTTCAACATGAGTTTGAGACTTTGTGTGCATCTCGTTTGCTGGATATGTCCATGAATGGAAAAAGGCATAGAAGCAAGACAAGGGGAAGCCCCAATGGATGCTGAACTCTCTTTGGATTAGTCTTATTGCTTTTTGGGAAAACGAGAAAAGCATCAAGAGAAGCAAAGCCAACTCCAAAATAAGAAGAGCGATCTTGGTGGCTTAGGGATAGCTAAGCATACATGTGGGTCAATTTCATATGTCCGGAGAAGAGAAGAGATGGTAATTTGTATTATTTTTGCATATAATATACTTTCTGTCAAATTCAGTCCAAGTTTTCTATAATGACATATTTGTGTGTTTCAAAACTGTTTAGCGTGATAAAGTGACAGGAGAACTTCCAGATATGGTTACTTTTATGGAAGCAACCCATAAGAGAAAGTCTAATGGTATATTTGTGTGCAAAAAGTTGAGTTGATCGCCAAAAAATATCGAAACATGGAGCACCAAATTCTCAGTCAAAGAGACAATGACGATGGTGACACTTTGGATACTAACAATCTTACACAAGAAGAAATTGATGCCATTTACCAAGGGGTAAAATGCTGAAACTTCTATTATTTTTTAATTATACTTCATGTTTTTTTTTTAACCATACTTTATGTTTTTAATACTTTTTCTTATATGAATTGTAACATGCAATTTTTAAATTTCAGGAAGTTCTAGTGAAGAAAGGCAAGAAATTTGGCTATGGTTCAATTCCGGTAGCTGATCCTACTGTTGATGCATCTCCAAATTATGAAAAAATGTATCTTGCGACTCAAGAAAAGCTCCAGAAATCGGACCAAGTGATTGAGGGAATGCTGCTGAAGTTTAAAGATGTTGATTTTTGGATTACTATGATGCAGAACAAATTTGCAAATGAAGTTCCACCTTCCATGAGAGCAACAGTGAACACCAATGGTGGTCTTTGAATTCAATTAGTAATTTGGTTTCATTAAGAATTTAAGCATTTAGGATTGTTTTTTAATATTATGTTTGGATGTTTAAGAATTCAATATTTGAAAATGTGGATTCGGATCCGTTAGATGTGTTATGTCTAGCAGAAAAGAGGCACAATCGTGACAGTTAGCGCAAGTTGAGTTCAATACTGAAAAAAATGTTTCCGTGCATTCAAAGAAACAAATTCGGGTGAGGGACATCTCACAACGTAATGCGTACTCAGGTTTTCGTTGTTTTGTTGACGGGTCATGGAAAGAAAGTGATAAGTTTTCAGGACTAGGGTGGTTTTGCACATCTATAAATGGAGGAGCGTCAACCATGGGAGCTGCAAACTTGCGTAGAAGTCTATCGCCTCTCCATACAGAGGTCGAAGCTCTTCTATGGGTAATGAAGTGTATGATTGGTGCCGATAACCAAGAAGTAGCTTTTTCACAGACTGTTCAGACCTTGTGAAGATGATGTCTTCTCCAACCGAATTAAATGGCCAACGTTTTTAACATATTTGGAGGAGTTCATATCGACAAGGAAGAATTTGCTTCTTTTTCTTTATCATTAATCTCTCGTACTGCAAATGTCAAGGCGGATTATTTGGCACGAAAAATTCATGTTGAACCGCTTCACGTTACTTCTGTAAACAATTTCTAACATTTTTGGCTCGTTTAAGCCCTAAATAATATCTGATTAAAAAAAAAACTAAATTCTCAATTGACACATTATAATCTGAAGTCCAAATTCAATAACAAACAACAACAATCAAATTAAAACATAATTTATAAATTCAATGACTTTATTTAGAAGCACAAAACAATAATGATTTTAGAAGATTTAAATCTTATATTTTATATAACCAAAATCTTCTTCTTCCTTTTATCGAATTTCATATGAAAATTTTTCTTAGTTATAAATAACTTATTTATAAAACTTCACTTAAAGCAACAAACTTCCAATTATAATTTTCCAAAAGTTTTACATATAATATGGATTTCAGGATAATAAAAATAATTAAAATTGTTGACAAAAAAGGATAATTTAAATTACAAATATAATAATACTATTCCTACAATTTTGTATTTGTAGGTCCAATTTCCTACCAATTTACTACAAAATTATTTCGATTACAATTTTCGTAGGAAATTGGTAGAAAATATTTCTTATCCGTTTACTGCAAAAACATTCCTCATGCTTTTCTTGCTAATTTCTTACAAATTTTTCTACGACAATATATTTTCTTACGAAAGTCTGACGACTAGTTTTGTAGGAAATTTCTTACGAATTTTCTTTGAACTATATATTTGGTGACAATTTCGTAGGAATTTTGTAGGAAATATTTCTTACCAAATTTTAGGTCAGAAATTTGGTAAGAAAAGCTTATGTTTTCTTAATTTTTCCGGATCGCACTTGTCTCCCTCTCTTTGCGGAGATCACTTCCTCTCTGTACGGACCAAAACTACAGTCGAAGAGAGAGAGAGAGGAGAGAGAGAGAGAGAGAGAGCTCACGTCGTGTGAGAGAGAGAGAACAGCTCATGTGACCCGTAAAATGATCCACTAACAATTTCCCTCCCATTTTCCCGGTGTGTCCAAACCATACCCGAAGATAAGTTTCTTTGTGATTAACAATATCTTTGATATTATCGTTGACTTCTTGCAAGTTGCAAATGAAAAAGAAAAGAAAATGGAATGAACAAAGTGGTATTGAAGATTAGAGAGATTCAGCATCCACTTTTTAGCGCAAATCATCACTTCCCTATTTCTTCACAACTAATTTGAAAAATACAAGAGAAAATATCTCGTAAAAAGTTATATAAATACACATAAATACACTGTTGAAGCATAACAGAGGCACGCATTATATTGAGGTTAGCTGTTAATGAATAATCACCCAATCCCCGCCAGTCTTCTGACACTTCGTCCCGCCAACACAGGGCTTGGGTAATGGCTTTGGAAGCTGCTCAGTTGTCATGTTTGCTCGCTAGAGAGCTTCAAGACTTCGACCAGTCTCCCCATCTCATCAAAGTCAGTCACTTTTCTACTCTCCATCTTGACTTGCTATTGTTTATGTCCTTCAATTTCAATTTTTAGAACAACAATTGATGATTTGGAAAATGCCAGTTTCACCTTCTAAGATTTCGGTTTGTGTTATACTATGAATAGTTGTTAGTCTTAAGTCTTTTTTAGTGTCGTAAATTTAATATACCATTGTCATTTCTAGTACTCGACACAGATTCATGTTTTGATGATACATTTACTTTAGATAGCTTGCTAAAGACGTTTGCAAAACGATTAGTAATGGCTTTGGTATAATCCTCACGTGCACTTGAGGATGCAATGTCATGATCTGTATTTTCTGGTTCTACAGATTCGGTGTGATAGTCTTCTTCAGTGTGTAAAATCGAATAGTGGTTCACCCTCATCTGGAAAATTAGTAATTGGTTTTCATGAAATAAGTACATCTAAAAACATGTAGAAACATCTAAAAATTAATAATTTAGATTAGAATATACTATGTATGATTGTGATAGCTAAACTGAGATGCTTTTCTTGAGCATGTAATGTTTTTTTTATATAATTTGTAGAAGGAATATAGGTTGTCAGGTTGTGTCTAATTGGTAGACCGTCTGTCCTAATTTGGCTCCTTCGGTAGGTGTAGTGGCATATGACAAAAAATGACATTTTCAAATCAGAAAGTTTATACATATAATATAATTCAGACCAAATAAATTACAGAATTTAGTAGTTGATAAATCAAATGTATTATAGCAATTCGAGACATAAAGAAAAAAAGAATAGTGCATACCAAGAGTGTGTGATTTTCACTTGAACTTGCTGTTCGACTAGGTAGGCAAAGAATCAACCATTAGAGTAGTTTAACTTTGATATAGAATAAGTAGTTTGCAAGTTTGGTGACGAAAGTCTCTATGTATGAGAAGTATATATAGTGGTATAAGAAAGTGGTAGGGTTTCTATGGTGAATGCAGAAGAATTATGAATTGGTGTATTATGGATTAGCAATAGCGAGTTGTAGATGATGATGTTATGAGACGTTAGACACAAGAGTATTTATAGAGTATTACTTAGGTTAAGAATCCCTAGCTCTCTACACGCAAACAATATTCTACCCGCATCAAATCATGGCAAAAATCTTTGGATTTGTTAGAATTTTGGTATATGCCTGATTATAATTCTTTTGTAGACATAAATTTGTTTCCGAAAATAGATTTTTTAAAGATATTGAAGTGATTAAATCTCTGTGAATGAATGCAGATTGATGACTATGGGCGGGGGCAATAAATTTGTTACTTAGAATGGAGTATATAGAGTAATTCAAGCGAGCAAATAACGGGATCTGAATTGAATGAAAAAAGTTCTAACGGAAATTGAGGTTACGGTTACTCTGGAGAAAATATTATGGTAAGATTTGCTTTAGAATAAGTATATGCATATTGTGGTCAGAGAACAATGTATTTATGGTTAGTTTAGATAAAATCTAATTGTTGAGATATTCTCATATATTACGAAATATATGGTCCATATTAAGGGAAAAAATTAAGAAAAATACTTGGGTTTCACCTCCTCATTCACCCCCTTTTTAATGACCAATTACAATTGTACATGTCATCTGTTTAACAAATAAATAAATTAAAATCAATAAAACAAAACAAATTAAGGAAATTGTAGAATTTTGATTAAGGAAATTATTGGTTTGGGTTTTAAAAAAATTGATTAGAGTTTATATTTTATAAATAATTAAAAATATATTTTGTTTGGGTTTATAAAATAGTGGTTAGGGTTTAGATTTTATAAATAAACAAAATTATATTTCGGTTTGAGTTGATAAAATAGTAGTTAGGCTTAGATTTTGTGATTAAACCAAATTATATTTTGGTTTGGGTTGATAAAATATTGGTTACGCTTTAGATTTTGTGATTTAATTTATTTATTATTTAAATAGATGACATGTCAAATTCTAATTTGTCGGGTGAACCCAAGAATTGTTCAAGAATTAATGGCAAGTGATTAATGGCATTTAAAACTTTAATCTTTTTTGAAAAGTAATTGTAAATATGGTTAGTTAGGATTGAGTATCGAATTTTACTAATTAGAAATTAATCATTAAATTTCGTTGAGTTTTAAGGAACTGATTATGCAATATTTTTAAGTGGTACTTAATAAATCCATTTTTTAGCAACAAAATTAATGCAATATATGAATTGTTCATTTTTTAATGAAAATATCTTGTCTGATTGAATTTGTAAGGACTAAACATATATTTAAAAAATTGATAAAGGATTTTTCACCCCAAAATCCTTATTAAAAATGTATATATAGATTTTATTATAATTTTATTATTATTGAAAAATTGAATTGTCAAGTATCCAAATAAAAACATAGTAAAACCTTACTTTTATATATATATATATATATATATATATAAAGATTGGAAAAATAATATTGAATTAAAAAATATGAAGAATCTATAATATTGTGCTTGGTGTAGGGTTTTAGGTTTTAGGTTAAGTGTTAGGATTTTTTTATTGTTTTGATTCATATTATTTGTTAATCAAATAATAATAGTAATCTCCATAAATGTTTTTGCACTTTTAGATGATTTATATATTTTTATCGTAACTTCCCTTAATATTGATGGTTATGTGTTCCATTAGTGTCTTTTTGTCGTAACTTTCTTTGAAAGTATTGATAATACTTTTTGTTATTGTCTTTTTATCGCAACTTTCCGCAAAATATTGTTAGTTAAATTTTCCGTTTATTTTCCACCTTACCAATCGTGTAAAACATGAGTAATAGGATTGCTGCCAACCTTCGTCCAAAGAGTCCTGCGTCATCGATACGCCGGGAAAGAATTTGTCAATACTCTGTTTTCCACTATGATGATGATGTGTGAGTTTTTGGAATCATCTTAATCATATCAAACATATCAACAATGTTTCGATCGATCTTCTTATTTTGTTTTGTCACCGTGATTTCTAAAGCTTGAGGTCGTCGGATAATCTGATTCAAGTGTGATCCGAGCGGCTCCTCTATTTCACCCTCCAGCTCGTGAGCTTCACCCACCTCTGGATTGTTTTGTAACAAGCGAGAACTTGTTGCAACCACCATTTTTCCGAGAATCGATCGACTCTAATACTAGTGATAACGATAGTTGAATGATAACATTATTACAACGTTCATAAAACACCGCACAACTTCTCACCTACAAGAGTCTTGACGAGAGATTCTCAAGCAAAACGACGAGGAAAGACCCAGAAACTTCTAGAGTTTACAATTTTTGGTATAAACTATGTTAACAACTTTTCCATCACCAACTATCGCCGTTAACGTTCAAGTTGCTCATTTATTCTCCAGCTCATCATCAACACGTGTCTCTTCGTCCCACGGCCATGTTTAAGGTCAATGCAGCAGCAGTCTCGTCCATGTTGACCTTATCTCCTTTGACTCTCCAGTCAAAGCAATGCACCATCATTCCTATTGCGGTTCCTACAAATATATAACCTAGATTTACTCCAGGACATCCTCTCCTTCCGCTGCCAAAAGGAATGTACTTAAGTTCTTGCTCTCTCTCCTCTTCTTTTTTGCTTGAAGTAGTTAAAAACCTCTCTGGCTTAAACTCATCAGGATCTTCCCAATAATGGGGATCTCTCATCACAGCATAAGCATTAACAACAAGAGCTGTGTTCTTTGGTACATAATAGCCTTTAATCGTACATCCTTCTAGGACTTTCCTTCCAAACACAGGCGCTGGTGGGTGCAATCTTAGCCCTTCCTTGACGACCGATTGCAGATAAGGGAGGTTTGGTAGATCCTTCTCTTCAATCAGCCTTGTTTTTCCTACAACAGAATCGAGTTCTTTTCTCAATTTCTCAAGAATGTTAGGCTTATTAATGATTTCTGCCATTGTCCACTCAATTGTCTGCGCTGAGGTGTCAGTGCCTCCAAGGATAAGCTCATGTAGTCAGAAAAATCAAGAACAATTAATTTTGTTGTCTTAGGTTCTCAATGAATCCACACAGTGAAAGGAGAATTTACCGCGAACAACGACTTGATATGGTTCCTAGTGATCTTATACTCTGCATTTTCATCTCGATAAGCTGCCAACAACACGTCCATCATGTCTCCACCTTGAAAGTCCGGTTTCTCATCGTGTTCCACAAGAATCTTTTCCAGAAACTCGTCGAATTTGCGGGAAACACCCAATATCTCTTTTTTGAACAGTGAGATTCCGAGTATTTCAAACAGCCTACGCAACACTTGTGTCAAGAAGATTTTCTTAACCAAGGCAAATGTCTCGGTGACCAATCCCCTAACTCTTGCTGCATCACCATTCTCCTCTAAACAACTCCTACCCATGATCATTTTGCAGACGCTATTGTTAGTCAGCTTTATTGCTTCCTTAGCAATCTGGACAGTCTCGCCTTTCATTTCCTTACTAAGCAGGTTTGTGTGAAACCTTTCTAGTTCATCTTCACGGACGTGTCGTAACCGCTCGAGTGCCTGAGGTCCGAACAGCTTTGTGACCATGAGCTTCTTCATTAACCTCCAGTAATATCCATAAGGAGCCACTACAAAGCTAGAAGACCCAAAAAAGAGACACTCGTCAATCGGAGGGTGGCCATGGGACGAGATGTTCACGTCGTGCGTCTTGAAGATCTCGTAGGCCACATTGGCAGAGGATTTGAGGACAACGGGGACATTGAAAAATCGGAGAAGGAGAAGAGGTCCATACTTGGAGGATATATTTTGAAAGGACTTGTGAGGTAGAGTAGAGAGTATAAGGTGAAGATGACCGATTATCGGAAGAGAAGGAGGGCTCGGAGGCAGATCACAGCCTCGTGAGTCCTTTGGCTTCTTGAAGACGAATACAAAGAGGCAAAGGAGAGAAAATAAGGATATAAGAATGAAAATGAGGCAATTTTGAAAGTCAACGACGATTTTTGCTCTTGTTGCTCAAAAGCAAAGTCGCAAATGAAACCTAGTGAATAATCCATGAATATATATTATAGCATATGACCAAGCATTGCTTTGTTCATTACATTAAAAAATGTTTTATGATTGAAAGAACGTGATAATGTTGGGTGGCTCAAGGAACAAACTAAAAATAAATAGCAATCCTTACATAATAAATCACAAGTAGATTTACAAGGAACTGCAACATTTTCTATTGACACATGTCTTAAGTCCCAAATCTTCATATTTTAAGTTTGTAAACAAATAAATTTTATTTTTAATTTTAAACAGAACCAAAAAAAAAAAAAAATACGTGAGAAGATTTTTTTTCCTTAAGGATCTCAAAATCAATCTCCACTTCTCAACAATAGAACAAAAAGCTTTCGAATATCTCAAAATCACTTATTTTCTGTTTATTTCTCACTTTTCTTCCATGATTTTTGAGATCAGAAACCAGAAATATTTTTTATTGTTTTTTTTTTACAAACTTCTTCTTAACTGAGATTTTTTAAATTCTATTGTTTCTCTTTTTCTCTACTGAACCTCCGTCATTTGATTTAAATCAAAAGTAAACTTTCCAACAATTTTAGATTTGATCCCTTCGAATAAATATTAAAATCTTCCCGATTATTTTTACCGACACCTGTCTTGAGTCCCAAATCTTCATATTTTAAGTTATTAAACAAATAAATTTTAATTTTAATTTTAAACAGAAACCAAAAAAAAATTACCAGAGAAGATTTTTTTTCCTTAAGGATCTCAGAACAATCTCCAACTTCTCAACAATGAAACAAAAAGATTTCAAGTATCTCGAAATCAATTCTTTTCTGATCACTTCTCACCTTTCTTCCATGATTTTTGAGATTAAAAAACCAGAAATATTTTTTATTGGGTTTTATTTTACAAACTTCATCTTCACTGAGATTTCTTAAATCTCTATTGTTTCTCTCTTTCTCTACTGAGCCTCCGTCATTTGATCTGAATCAAAGGTAAACTTTCCAACAATTTTAGATTTGATACCTTGGAATAAATATTGATATCTTCCTATTCTTTTTACTGACACCTGTCGTAAGTCCCAAATCTTCATATTTTCAGTTTTTAAACAAATAAAATTTTAATTTTAATTTCAAACAGAACCAAAAAAAATATTACGAGAGAAGATTTTTTTTCCTTAAGGATCTCAAAATCAATCTCCACTTCTCAACAATGAAACAAAAAGCTTTCAAATATCTCGAAATCAATTCTTTTCTGATCACTTCTCACCTTTCTTCCATGATTTTTGAGATAAAAAACCAGAAATATTTTTTATTGGGTTTTATTTTACAAACTTCTTCTTCACTGAGATTTCTTAAATCTCTATTGTTTCTCTCTTTCTCTTCTCTCTTTCTCTACTGAGCCTCCGTCATTTGATTTGAATCAAAGGTAAACTTTTTCCAACAATTTTAGATTTGATCCCTTCGAAGAAATATTGATATCTTCCCGATTCTTTTTAATGAAATTTTCTGTTTGGGCTTATACATATCTCTTCTTCGATGTCCTTTGATTCGGATCAAAGGTAACAAAAAGTGAATGTGCCTTAGATGTCCCAAGGTGACAACTAATGTCATGTGATGAACATAGAGATTTAAGATTGACTCTTAATGTAGAGAAGGTCATTTGTTGCTGTCATTTGAAAGCTTTCTCCCAAAAATGCTAAATGCTCGTTCTCCTTCTCGTTCAAGCAATCTACAACTAAAATGAAGCAATACCTAAAGATCTAGAAAATAACCAAATAATATGAAATTTAGTTTTACTTACGACTCCACAAAATGATTCAGGATTATAATTTAGTTGCACCAGTTTTACTCTATCTCTTTCGCGGTGTGCAGATTTTAAGGATTCAACATCTCTATAAACTCGTTGTTAGCCTTTATGTTCATATTACTTAATGGAATCAGACTAAATATATTGATTAAAGTTTATTGTGTTCAATCATATTTCAGAGAGAAACAATAAATGCTAAGCAAAGTGCATAAGAAAACTAGTTTTTTTTTTTTTTTTTTTTTTTTTTTTTTTTTCTAACAATAATATTTCGTTGAAGTAACAAGATGGATTAGGATGGCTCTGGGGGTGATGAGTACAAAGATTACTTTTTTTTAATTATCTGCCCCTTTCGGACAAGCCTAGTAGCAGATGTTCTTCTCTTATCACTTGTATGTCTTTGCTAGCTGTGTGTTTTTCCGAGTTTGCATATCTTATCACTAACACATAATGGAAAGCTTCTAACGTGTTGGGTTTATATCAATACGTAGGTAAGTTTTAGAGTCTCTAGTATAAAAGTAACATTTTCAACAGAGAAAATAATTATTCAAAGCATTCGTAACTAAAAGTCAATTAAACAAAACTTGTAACCTTTTAAGAGAAACGTGAATCTAGGAAAATTGAGGAGTTTTTTCTTCCACTATATATGGATATTGTTACGCAATAGCTGATTTTAAATTTATCTATCCAAATCATGTACTGAGAGTGTTGTAATAATTAAAAAAATGAGAGAGAAGCAATCCTGAAGAAAAAAAAAAAAAAAAAAGAAAAGCAATCCTGGCGATTCGTTTGGAGATTGTATCTCTTCGTCTCTAACCGTCTCTCCTTTCCTGAGAGTGTCCTTCGTCGGTTACCGGCGGTTATGTCGGGATGGAACAACGGCTTAACGGTTACCCTCTCAACCGCTAATCCCCTTGTTCTATATAAATCATGTGTCTGTCTCTGGAATCGTTTTGTTGACCAGAGTGAAAGTGCTCCTTTCCCTTTGTTCATTCTAATCATGACGGACAAGATCCGAAAGCATCTACAAGACATCTCCTTGGGAATCGAAGATGAGATTGTTAATCTCCCCTTAGATCTCTGTGAAGATGCTGCAAACGAGAGCAGATTCAGTCTCATAGTCAAACCGACGAATCCAAGGAAACAAAACCTCAGGGCTATGCTCTCTACCATGCCGAGACTGTGGGGTGTGGGTGATGAAGTAACGGGGAGAATCCTGGAGAACCGGAAAGTCCAATTCCTGTTCCAATCTGAAGAATCGATGCTTTCGGTTCTGCGTAGGGGACCTTGGTCCTTTAATAATTGGATGTGCGTTGTACAGAAATGGACCCCCCTTCACTCCGATGAAGATCTGAAAAGGATCCCCTTTTGGGTTCAAATTCGTGGTATCCCCCTCAACTTCTTGACATAACGAATGGTTATCTCAATAGGAGAGAACATGGGACACTTCATGGAAACTGACTTTGCTGGAGAAGGTGCGGTCTTGGTGGATTATGTCCGCGTCCGTCTTCTATGGCACATCAATAACCCACTCCGTTTCCAAAGGATTTTCCAATTCGGAGATGCGGCTACCGTCCTGAAGTTCCGTTATGAAAAACTGCGAAATTTCTATACCCTCTGTGGAATGTGGAGTCACGACGCCGGTGAATGCCCAAATGAAGAAAATCCAACCCCTGACGAACCGGCGGATGATGACGACGATGATGAAGACCGGTTTCCAGATGTCCCTGATGATCTACTTACGCCTAAAAAAGAGATGCCTATGGCATCTAATGCCGCTGAAACGCCGTCGGGCTCAAAGAAGAGGAAAACTCCTCCACCGCCCTCTTCAGTTCCAGAAGACATCAAGTCGCCTCAATTAGTCTACAATGCTATGCGTCATACTTTTGCTATGGAAGACACACAAGAGCAGTTCTTCAAGCGCAAGAGAGGCCAATCTGAAGTGTTTGAGAGACGTGACTGGTTTGTTGTCCCAACAGATGTGGGAAGTTCTTCAACAACAAACAGAGGATCAAATGCTACAACAACACCAACCAACAACAGTGATGGTACGGTGGGCCATAAGCCACCGGAGTCAGGATGAATACAACCTTTTGGAACGGCCGAGGAGTGAAAGGGTCCTTGGTAGTTCGACGCCTCAAGGGAATTAAGGCGACTTATTTCCCGGACATACTCTTTCTGGTTGAGACGAAGAACCCTGATGATGTAGTTCGTGATGTGGCTGCTCAGATAGGGTATGATTATGTCAAGTGTGTTTCACCGTTAGGCATTGGTGGTGGTATAGCTTTGTTGTGGAAAAAGTCTGTTTCCGTGTCTTTTCTTTCTTTTGATGCAAACTTATCGATTGTAAGATAAATAATAAAGAAGCTTCTTTTTATTTCTCTTGCGTTTATGGGCATCCTAAAAGAAAGCTTAGACATATATTGTGGGAAAGACTTTCAAAGAATTGCAATACAAAGGAAAGGGCCATGGCTCATGTGTGGGGACTTCAATGAAATCCTTAATGCTAATGAAAAGAGAGGTGGAAGGGTAAGAGAAAATTGGAGTTTTGTTGATTTTAGAAACATGGTGCAAAATTGTAAGGTATCTGATTTACCTTTCACGGGCAATAATATGACGTGGATGGGCAAACGCAAAACTCATATGGTTGAATGTTGGTTGGATCAGACTTTTGCGAACGATGAATGGAGGGCAAAATTCCCGGCATCGGAGATCGAATATCTAGAAATGATTGAATCGGATCACAGACCAACCATTATCAAAATTACGAGAAGTACAGAGAGAGGCAGAAGATGTTTTCATTTTGATAGCAGATTATGTAACATCCCGGAAATAGACGCAGTAGTGGAACAAAGCTGGAATCACAAAGCAGAAGGGGTTGCAGCTTCAGTTTCTGATCGAATAAAAGGATGCAGACACAATTTGTCAGCCTGGAAAAAGGAGAATAATACAAATTCTGCTAAGGAAATCAAAGAGTTGACAATGGCCATTGATAGGCTCATACCGATTCGTGCGTTACTGTCGACCAAATACATCACATGCGATCACAACTGCGCCAAGCCTATCGGAATGAAGAAATCTATTGGAAGAACAAAAGCAGGAACCAATGGATGAAAGAGGGTGACCGGAATACAAGATACTTTCACGCTGCAACGAAAAACAGAATTGCTCGAAACAAAATCACATCGATCCAAGATACCACGGGAGTTGATATTTTTGGTAATCAAGCCGTTGCTACAGAAGCGGAACGTTTCTTTAAAGACTTGTTTTCATGTTCCTCCAATCCAGATCTGACAGCAGTGATAAGCAGAATTAAGCCTCTTGTTACTAAAGAGATGAACGACAACCTTCTGGGTGATATCACAACTGAAGAAATCCGTAGTGCTTTGTTTTCTATTGGCAGAACTAAAGCGCCAGGTCCCGACGAATTCACAGCAGCTTTCTTCCAACAATATTGGGAGATTGTAGGACCAGCCATTGCAACAGAGGTAAAAAACTTTTTCAGCACTGGGGTCATGAATAAGGAATGGAATCATACAAATCTTTGCTTGCTACCAAAACTCAATCCTCCAAAAACAATGAAAGATTTCAGACCCATCAGCTTATGTAACGTCTTGTATAAGATCATTTCCAAGATTCTTGTCAAGCGACTTAAGTCCATACTCTCAGAGGTTGTGTCAGAAAACCAAGCCGCATTCATACCGGGACGTCAAATAACAGATAATGTCCTCATAGCACACGAGATCCACCACTCCCTACGAGTTTGAAAGCGATGTTCCAATTCTTATATGGCGGTCAAGACAGACATTAGTAAGGCTTATGACAGAATTGATTGGCGGTTCCTTGAAGCAGTACTCCACAAGAAAGGTTTCGACCCAAAGTGGGTATCGTGGATCATGTCATGTGTGGGCTCTGTCTCCTTTTCAGTCTTGATAAATGGCAGGCCTTATGGTCGATTCAACGCAGAACGAGGGTTACGTCAAGGTGACCCGTTGTCTCCATATTTATTTATCTTATGCTCTGATGTGTTAAGCTCACTCTTGGATCATGCGCAACAAGAAAAAAGAATTCAAGGCATCCGTATCAGTAATGGTGGTCCTGCAATTACTCACCTCCTCTTTGCTGATGATTTACTATTTTTCTTGAAAGCAAATCAAGAGAATAGTCAGGAACTGTTGAAAATCTTCAAAGAATATGGGGATGCGTCAGGACAGATGATAAATTTGGAGAAATCATCAATCACGTTTGGCAATAGAGTGTATGAGTATATGTGTGACTATGTCAAGCAAACGCTCAATATTCCAAACACTGGCGGGGGTGGGAAATATCTCGGTTTACCCGAACAATTTGGAAGAAAGAAAAAAGAGATGCTCCAATATATTCAAGAAAAGGTCAAACATAAAATCTCTGGGTGGCAGAACAGATTCCTCTCAGCAGCAGGAAAAGAAACCTTAATAAAAGCAGTAGCCTATGCGATGCCGATCTACTCAATGAATTGCTTTCAACTACCTAAGGAAATTTGTTCTGAAATCAACAGCATGATAGCTCAGTTTTGGTGGGGTTCAACGCCTGATAAGAGGAAACTCTCATGGGTTTCATGGAAGAAAATGTCACGCTCTAAGAAAAATGGTGGGTTGGGATTTAGAGATTTGCATAAGTTCAACCAAGCTCTATTGGCAAATCAGGTATGGAAACTGATACAGCGACCTCAATCTCTTTTATTCCGACTGCTTAAAGCACGATACTTCAGAGATGGTTCAATACTTAACGCTACCAAAGGAACACAACCATCATATGGATGGAACTCTTTGCGTTTTGGGCGAGAACTACTTCAAAGTGGATTACAACTCGTCATTAGAGATGGAAAGGATGCAAAAATAGGGTTGGATCCCTGGCTACCGACAACTCCGCCGAGACCACCTCTGGTTTTACCGGCCGTAAATCCTGAGGCAAAAGTACAGCTACTAATGGATGAGATGACACGACAATGGGACACCTCCAAAATCTATTCCATGATTGACCCCATTGACCATCATTTGGTAAAAAGGTCTATATTCCCAGAAGTCATCATCGTGACGATTATATCTGGAACTACACTAGTAATGGTATCTATACTGTGAAGTCTGGATATTGGCTAGCGAATGAGTTATCAGATTCCGAATCTAGTCCACAACCTCCTTTGGCTGCAAGCCCGGATATTGCAACAAGTATATGGAGATCAAATCTCACACCAAAAATCAAGCACTTCCTATGGAGAATGGCATCAGGAGCCATTGGTGTAGCATCAAACCTTCGCCGAAGAAACATCAAGGTCAATCCTCACTGTGCTTACTGTTGTAATGAACTTGAAACAAGTGACCACCTGTTTTTTCATGCGACTTTGCAACCTCTGATTGGAGAGCGGCTGGATTCCCAACTCATCTAATTGGCGACACCAACGTGTCATTGGAGGACAAGTTACGACATTTGTTCGGATTACACAATCACCCTCATTTAGACAAGCTTCCTCAATGTCTACCCTTCTGGCTAATGTGGAGATTATGGAAATCTCGTAACAATCTAGTCTTCAACAAGCAACCCATGGATTTTACTAAGGTAATTCAGTTGGCAGTAGCGGACACCCAAGAATGGCTCTCTACATCTAACGACCCTACTAGTAAACAGGGGAGTCAGCAGCAACTGCTTCCTCTACGGTCTCAAACACAAAAGAAATGGAAAAAACCAAAACATGGATGGGTTAAATAAAATTACGATGTTTCACACCATGAAGGAGACACTGTGTCGGGATTAGGGTAGATTATTCGGAATACAGAAGGATTCGTCCTCAACTGTGGTATGGGAAAATATGAAGGTTGTTATACAATAGAAGAAGCTGAATGCACGGCCTTAATTTGGGCAATGCAATGCACTTGGGGTTTGGGATATCGTTTTGTAGAGTTTGAAGGTGATAATCAAGTCATCAACAGATTAATCGCTAGCAATACAAAAAACTTACGTCTCCAACGGTACATCTCCGACATATATCCATGGAGAGCAAGTTTCACCTCAGATACAATAGGATTCCAATATCGGGACGGGAATATGTGCGCAGATTTTTTAGCAAAAAATGTTATTTCATGTCCGGAACAATGGTCTTTGTATCACTCTTGTCCTAGTTTCTTACATATTCTTGTAAGCCATGATAACGATTATGCAAGTTAATAAAGCTTTCGAAGAAAAAAAAAAAAAAAGAGTGTTGTAATAATTCTATCATGAATTTTAGATGAATATTTATCGAAACGTTTTCCATTATATTATGCGAAGAGGTATACCAAAAACGCGACGGTAGATATCAAATATATTTATACTACACTAAAAATTACAATGATTAGTCAATTGAATGGAATATTTCAACAGTTCAATTAAACGTTACAACAATTTATCTAAAAATATTTTGGTAAGAAAACAAATTAAAATAATAAAGTATCAAGAAAGATGTAACTGTACGTAGATATCAAGTATATCAAATGTTGCAGTTGTTCGTCTAATAAACTAAAAGTTACACATGTTTATAAAAAATAAGGAAAAAAGATTGTTAGCTATACAAATTATAGGAGAATACATGGTCACATATGCCAAGTATATTATTGTATGTCAAGTTATACGCAGTAAATATATTGCATGACCACATATATGACATACAATATATCATCTAGTTAACATCATAAACATACAATTTCGGTAAACTGGTTATTTACTCTGACATTGACCAACAAAAAAATTCAAAAAAATCTTTAAAATTATTTTTAATATTAATCAATTAGAAGATATATTTTTGGTGTTGTATGATAAAAAAGCATATTTTATATTTAATCTAAATATATTTCTAATGCATTAATTCTTATAATAGTTTATTTTTTTCAATTTCAAAACTAAACTAAAAATATAATAAAAATCATTAATAAAATTTTAAGATACTAAAACTTTAAATATACATATTTATTAAAATCTTATTAATAAGAGAATTGCTTATTTTCTATAATAGTTGTAAGTAAATTAAAACAAATCATAACCGAAGCTTATTTTCTAATAAGAGACGAAACTTACATGCCATTTAGGATTAAATTAATACAAATAGTATGGTGGGACAGGAAAAATGACATACAAAAAGGATACGATCGCTAACTTTCTTATACATAATAACAGCTAAACATTGCGTGTCTATCAACAAACTCACTCTGTATTATATTCTTGAATAGAACCTGTTTGGAATCATCAAAAAATGAAATAGAAGATACCAAAGGTCCAAAACTACCGTAGAGCATATTTATATTGACTAACATGCAAACGCATGCATAATTGGAATATGGAACATGGGGTTGGTTGATCTACTCTCCGTTTCCTAATCCCAAGCATTTATGTATTCACTCCATATTTGGAAATATTGAAATTTTGATTTGTTTCATACTTATTATTTTATTTTTCAACTTTCTATATAATAAATTTTATATTTATTTAATTCTTCATCTGTTCCTTAAAGATTGATTTTCTAGAAAAATACACATATTAAAAAAGTGTATTAAAAAGTTAATTATAAATATATTATTTCTTATGATTTATATTTTTCTATAATTTTAAACCAATGATATTCAATTATTTGTCTAAAGTTCACAATTCATCAGTAATAACTAATAAGCATTGCATAGAAATCTAAAAATCAATTTGTTTTTTTGGAAAATCAATCAAAAGGGACAGAGATAATAATTTATGACTATTCAAATTTCACAGTGTTTATTTTCATTGATTGAATTAATATTTATTATGCATTAAATCATACTTTTTTTAATATTTATCTTTGTTGATCGATAATTGAATTTAGGTTTTTAATAATTAGATAAGTAAGTATGTATGTTAAGTCAACAGGTCTGTGTGTCTTAGAGTCGTGTCAGTTAAGTAAAGTTAGGTACTAACTCTTTTCCTAAATGATTGATTTTCTAGGAAAAAAAATATTTTTAATATTTATTGGTTAATAGTGGTGAAGTATAAGTTTTAAGAAAAATATCATAGAAAAATAGCTAAAAATCAAATCACTATGTTATAATCAACCAACTCTCATCGTATTGACTAATTATGCCTAATAGTATGAATTTCACTTTTGTATGTATATCCTTCTAATTAAACAAGAATTATAATCAGGTTTGATATATTCACATAATTCTCTAACTACTAAGATAGAAAATAAGAAATAACAAAAAGAAAATTCTTAGACTAAATTTTAGCTCTAAAATCCAGCAGTGTTTGCATCCCTGACAACGGCGCCAAAAACTTGTTACGAGTAAAATTACTTATCAAAATTTTATCCTATATTAAACTGAAAGTGTACATGCAATCATAGTAGTGCACATGCAATCATTATAGTATTTAGGAATCATGCCTAACGATCGTTTTACTCCATGTTAGAGCTACTCGCTAATTATAACCAATGTACATGTGATCTTTGTAGAGAGAGATTATGAGTAATATAGAATCCTTCAAAGGTTTTAAGAAATAAAACTAAAAGAATAAAAGAACAAAAATACTAAAAACTCTATAGATCTATAAAAAAGCACATGCCTCTATGACTTATAATATGTGAGGTATATACAAGAGAGAGTCGGTGAAACTAAGGAGAACTTTTTTACAAAGGCCTACAGATCGATACGGAGGTCCACCAGATCGGTAGTAAATGAGCTTTTTGCACTGGTCCATTCTACACCATCATCGTTCGATAGAATAGTCATAACTTCTGAGCGTACTTTATGTTCTACATATTGTTTTACTATTGGTAGATTCATGTTCAGATATATAATAAATGATGTTAAAGTTTAAAAATAAACAAAATTTAATTAATTTCTTAACTAATGTGGAAAAATCTTAAATATCAAATAAATAAATAAAAGGAGGGAGTATATGACTTGTCTCATGGCTTGTAACCGATGTTATTTAATAATAAAATATTATTATTAACAAAAACATGGCTACATCATAATTTGGAAGTAATTAGTTTATTTTTTTAAAAGATTTAGTCGGAAGATATGAGACCATCTTTAATGTAAATTTTTAATTTTAACTAAAAAATAAAGTCATTATAAAATAGAACATGATTTATCCCTAATATATAGTGTAATTGTACATTAATATATAGAATGGGTTGGAAAAAAATGTATTTCATTATAGAGTTTTAAAAGAAAAAGTAGAGTGAGTTTGAAGATGCTCTGAGAGTTTTTGATTCTATTTGCCCTCCCATGTTTCCCGGATATGAAAAACAAGTGAACTTTTTATTTGAGTAAACTACCAACACTAAAAATCAAAGGAACATCTCCTCCGATAGTGGTGAAAGATCAGATCTAGCATCCACTTAAGAAATCTTGAAAAATTAGAGACAACACATTTAAATGCAGATTAATCATACGAAGTATAAAATAATACACAATGTAACCTTAAACGTGTATTGTAAACGTATTTAAGATCACAAAAAGTAGATTTTTAAACTTTTAAAGATAGATTTGAAGTCTTCGTTACGAGTGCTTCATTTAGTATATTATGTGTCAAACTTTTAAATATTTTTATAAACATGACGGAAATAAAAAAAAGGTTAGATTGCGTATTATTTTGGATTTAATATGATTAATCTGTATTTATTAGAAGTAGAGAGTAAAATTGCAAAACTTGGTAAAATGGAGTTTTTTTTTGCACGAAACCTTATATAAATAATTGATTGATATTTTCCCTCTCATTTTTCCCGGATCCCATATGTATATACTATTGACTTCGCGCTTTTTTTATGTCCCAGTGTTCAATGCATGTCTGAAATGATAAACACAAATTATGTATGGGTGGCAATTGTTGCAACCCGTTTCTCCCAACGCCTTCTTCATAAGTGGTTGTTTGTAAACATATATATTGATGATATTGGCATTTTTCGGGGTACGATAGGGAAAGATTTTGCGATCATATATATTAGCTCGATATTTGATTGATGATGGTATTGCATGCAGGCTGATATATTGTTGATGCTATGATTGATGATTGTTTAAGAAAGGATTTAGTTTAAGGACTAAGGACTGAAGATGACCATGACAAATGACTCGTCAATTAGTTTAATATTCACTTAATCTTGACAATAACATGTGAACCGTTTTCTACATCAGCTTATGTTATATAATTATTTTATGGATCAACTTGTTAGAATATGTACATAAACCGTGACAAGAAAGAGCGTTTACCACTATTAAGAGCTCCAGTTACTCTTAACTGGTTATAATATTATATCTGAGAAGTTGGAACGGCCATGGCTAATACTGTTCATCTCAGCTCATCCTCTCTCTTCATCCAAACCAGAGGACGAAAATACAACTCCATATTATCATTCAACAATCTCCAAAAACGCACTGTTTTGTCTCTCTCTTGTGCTCTCACCTCACAAGGCGGCAAAGACATGATTCCACCAAAAGGAAAAAGCAATGATCGCAACTTTGCCTTTGACTTCAAGTCTTATATGATCCGTAAAGCCGAATCTGTAAGTATGGCTCTCAACGTTTCAGTACCTCCCCAAGATCCCCTCGCAATCCAAGAGGCGGTGCGGTACTCATTACTAGCGGGCGGAAAACGTGTGCGACCTCTGCTCTGCATTGCTGCCTGTGAGCTTGTGGGAGGCGACGAGGCTACTGCCATGTCAGCCGCTTGCGCGGTTGAGATGATCCACACGAGCTCTCTAATCCATGACGACCTTCCGTGCATGGACGATGCCGACCTCCGTAGAGGCAAGCCCACCAACCACAAGGTATATTGTTAAATCATATGAGGCCTTGCTCAGTAGAGTTGAATCATTTATTAGTTAATATTGTTATTTGCTCACAAGTGTAGAAGTACTTTTTTGGGAAACAAGGTATTTGGAGAACACATGGCGGTTTTGGCGGGCGATGCACTCCTTGCTTTGGCGTTTGAGCACATGACGGTTGTGTCAAGTGGGTTGGTTGCTCCTGAGAGGATGATCCGTTCTGTAACTGAGCTGGCAAAGGCCATCGGGACAAAAGGGTTAGTGGCTGGGCAAGTGAGTGACTTATGTAGCCAAGGATTGAATCCATATGACGTCGGGTTGGAGCGTCTAGAATTCATCCACCTACACAAAACGGCCGCCTTGTTGGAGGCAGCGGCGGTTTTAGGAGCTATAATCGGAGGTGGAACAGAGGAAGAGATCCAAAAGCTAAGAAAGTATGGGAGATGTATTGGGCTTTTGTTTCAGGTAGTTGATGATATTATTGATGTAACAGAATCTACTGAGGAATTGGGTAAGACAGCCGGAAAAGACGTAATGGCAAGAAAGCTGACGTATCCAAGGCTGATAGGTTTGGAGAGATCCAGGGAAGTTGCAGAGAAACTGAGAAGAGAAGCAGCGGAACAGCTTCTAGGGTTTGATTCCAATAAGGTGGCGCCTCTGGTGGCTCTTGCTAGCTACATTGCTTGCAGACACAACTGATATTTTGCATGAACTGAACATATCCTCAAAGGATCTAATGTCCATTATTAGTTTTATTATTCACGAACCTTTTATATTGTGATCATCTCTCTGTGTCCATTATAACGTTTTCGAATCTTAATATCAGTTTTCAACAAATATATCATTAAGGTTTGCAAATGGGAAGTGGGAACAAATCAAATGGGTAAACAAAGAACGTATCTTTTTTTTTTTCCAACAACGAAGAACGTATTCTTGTTGATTTCATCTCGCTCTACAATTAAAGAAAGACTGTTACCTGCCTCGGGACTGAATTAATATTCTTAAATTGTTTTATATAAAAGCATTTAATATTCTTCATCAGGAAAAATTATTTGTACCACATTTTTGTTTGACACTTTCGTTTGAACCACATTCACCAAAAGCTTTCTGTTTGTACCACATTCGTGGGGACAAGCGAGTTTTGTCGACAATATACCCTTAACGGAGACAGGCACGTGTGTCATAGGAAGAGAGAGAATTCCAATGGCGGGAATATTCGCAACACAACGCATTTAATACTATTTCTCTCTTGCTTTCTCTAGTTCTTTCTCTTACTTACGACCAAAACTCTTTTTCATAGGAAAATTCCCTTTATCTTGCAAGATTTTGTCCTCTATTAGAAATTATATGTTACCTCAACCAATAAATTTTTTACGGGTTTTGAATTTTGTTTAGATTTTTGGTTACATTTAGATATTAGCCATAATTAGAGAATTTTCAATGATGAAAAGATGATTTGCATGTAACTGGAGACTAAACACTTTGAATGATTAATAATTGCTTTTCCCATGAACACACCAAATGAAATTTCCAAAGTCAAAAATTACTAAATTTTGATCTCTTTTGTTTATGTTTTTATTTACTAAATGTAGATCTACCCTTGTACATGATTTTATTGTCCTTGGGAACAATTTTAGTTTTGTACTTATCTGTAGTTAATGAAGCTGATTCACTTTCTCTCTCCATCCACTTGTCAACTTTTTTTTTTTTTGGTCAAACCTCTTGTCACATATATTTTAGTTTGATTGTGACTATGATTGGTAACACGCATAATGGCATAATGGCGTTTTCTAATGCGATTATGTAGAAAATTTACCAATCAAGAAAATCTGCATAATTGCATTAAAAAAGTAAAAATGCAGGATTTTTATTTTCGCCTAAAATTACAAGTATAAATTCATTATGCAAAAAATGGGAATATATAATTGTTTATTTGCATAATAGATTGTTTTTATTCTAGATATACTAAATATTAGCAATTGCAAAAGAAAAAAATATCATTGTTCAAACAAAAATTATATCATTAATAATACAAAAAAACATTTTCACAACTTTTCATAAATTTTAGTAATCTGACATTCTTTAGTATCAACTTTTCATATATTTTTTTAAAAAATTATTTTTTTAATTAATTATAAACTTTATTTTTAATATATTATATTAAGGATAAACATTACTTTTATTAACAATATGTTAATTGGATACATTCTGTAAAATATATCCAATCAACATATTTTTAAAAACATTTCGTCCTACAGTTTTTCATTCTACAAATTTTTTATTTAACAACTTATGTCATTATGCTATTATGAAATACTACCAATCGGAGCCTGTGTGAATGAATTCATTTTTTTATTAGCAACGTCGTTCTTTTTAAGACATTAGGTACTTTTAAAATAAAGTATAGCATTTATATGTTTAATTTTGTCAAATTGAAGTTGATTATAATCCTCTGTTTTTATTTGAATCATTTTGTATTTCTAAAGCATTATTTGTTGTTAAACTGGTTTCTTTCTTGAACTAGTCAGCTGTAAAATTGAACTATTCTATTTATATATTTCAAAGTCTTATTTTCTGCATTCTACTTTTACTTTTAGTTAGAAACTTAAACCGAGAATAATAAATAATACAAATAAACTGAAAGGTTTCGTGCAAAAACCTCCAAAATTACAAATTTTTGCAACTTTATCCTCCAAATTAAAAAACCAGAATAATCCTATGAAGTAAAAAATATACATATATTGTAATTATTTTCAGGATCACATGCATATGTTTTTTTAAATTGTAAAAGTAGAGTGGAACTCCCAGTTTCGAAAGTTACGTTTTGATATAGTATTTATAAAAATTTGAAAATAGCAAAAAAAGCTATACAATATATTATATTTACTTCATAAGATTATACAATATATTATATTTTACTTCATATGATTATTCTACATTTTTTGAAAGTGAAGAGTCAAGTTATAAAACTTGGCGATTTTGAGGTTTTTTTTTGCACAAAACCTTGAACCTAAATATAGTTGTTACTATCGAAAAAATGTATAGGATGATTGTAACTAAAGTAAAATAAATCATAACCAAAGCTTTTCATGCAAATTGTTTTTTATATTTTGCAAAATTTTGCAACTTTAGCGTTCCCCTCCAAAAAATGAAGACTAGTCATACGAAGTCAAAAATAATACGCAAAATTCTATCATTTTTTGCCACCGTCGAGTTTGTAAATTTATAACAAATAATATGTCAAATCAAAGCTCTCGCAACGAAGAGTTAAACTCTACCTTTAATTTTTTTTATAAATCTAATATATGTGACCGTGCAAACAGTTATAATATACGTATAAAGATTATATTACGTATTATTTTTGACTTTATACCATTAATCTATATTTTTTGACGATTAAGGATATAATTATAAAAATTAGCGAGTTAGAGATTTTTTTTGTACAAATCCTTTTTATCTAATAAGAGATGAATCTTTTGTTTTTTTGGTAAATAGACGAACCTTGCCTGCCATTAAAGATTTAGTTAATACAAATAGGATTATACGACAAAAAATAAATACAAATACGATCACTAACTTTCATTATACTAACAGGGTGTTTGTCATCCTTTTTTTTTCTTGCATATCTAATATTAGTATCATCAACCTGTATTATATCCTTGATCAAAACCTATTGAAAATCATTAACAAATGAAATGGAAGATAAACCACCGCTGAGGATATTTATGTTATTTAAAGAAAATTATGCAGACTTGATTATTTACCATTATATAAACCAAAAAGATACCGAGTTGAATCGTAATGTTTTCGTCTACGAATAAAAAAAACGAGGATGAATTTAGTTTTGCTGATCCGTGATGCGGACATTCTAATCAAACCAAACCAGAAGCAAACAAATCCAGCCGGTACATCTATCAAACCGATTACTAAGGAGCATTTTGGAGAACCCTTGCCCAATTGGAGTCTCAATCAAGCAGAAGGCGTATGGTTAATTATTCACCAGCAAATTAATCCTAAGAAGACTAATGATGATTTAAGAAGGGTCAATGACCAGCGAGCCGAGTCACCATATTGTGGGGATATGACAGTTGCACTCTTTTTCCCTTATCTAGGATTTGTCCCAATGGGTTTACCTAGAAAGGTTTTTAACGAGTCAACATACCGGCTGAACTATTCGCTGAACTACCCGTTGAACTACCTTCTGAAGTACCGCACGAAATAAAGCCAAACAAGGAAATCCTACTTATTCTACACTTGGACGCACCTCAAAGCTATATGTGGAAACTAGGAGAACATCTAGACCACACAAGAACCCGTGGAGTTACTACTTGCCATATATGGAGCCGAAGGAGATTGATTTCCAACAACTCTTTCCTTCTTTGTTTGTGCGCTTCTGTGAGAATCTTGAGACCCTCCATAACCTTCCAAGACGTCACAACTTCCTCCCCAAGTTGACAAGATACAAGGCACACCTCACTTGCTTTATTTGGACAAATTCTACAATTAATGTCCAATCTTTTCATTAATGTTTGGTTTCTTTCTTTGAAGTCTTAGAACGTTGTAATAGAAATGTTTTCTTGTAAAAGTTTGAGCCTTTGTCATTGTTCTGTAGTTCTTTGTGAGTGCATCACTAAGTACTTCAGGATCTACGGATTAAGTTTGTTGAGTAATTCAACGTCCTTTATTTGTTCATTGATCGAGTGAGTCGATTACCCGACTGATTGAGCGAGTCAATCACCCTTCTTTCCATCAATTCCCCTTGAATCGGTCCCACACGAGAGAAGCGATCGCTAGCGTGTCAGATCACCACCTTCATTACCCACCTTCCGCGTGGCAAGTTTGGAACTCCTGATTATCAAGTGATCAAAGGATGGAGTAGCTCCAATTCTTGCATCAATCAGAGTCACCAGAAAGACCGTGGATATAGCGAGAATGCTAATAGGATAAGATTTGGTGGAAACATAACAATGACAAAAATAAAGAGAAACTTTACAAATTTTAAGTTGGTTGAAATTGCTGTATGATGAAAAATTCATCCTTTTAATGTTTTTTTTGTCTTCAAAAAAATGATCATACGATATAACGTGGGTTTTAACCTAGTATATATAAAAATGGAAAAACTAGAAAAACCTCAACTTTCAAGTTGTAGACGTTTAAATAGCATACTCGTCATAAGTTAACCATTTAATCATTAAGTCAGCGAATAGTTAGGCATTAAATGACATTTTTAAAAGTTGAAGCTTTATTGATTAGTAACATCGTTTTTTAATACAGTAAATACTTTTAAAATACAAATATAGCATTTAAAGCTTCATACTGTTTGTTAAATTTCTCATGTTTTATTTTGTCAAAACTAAAGTCCTCTAATCCTCTGTTCTTATAGGAATCATTTTGTATTTCTGAAATATTATTTGTTGTTAAAATGGTCTCTTGAATTACTCTGCTTTAGTATTGAAATATTATATTTATGCATTTCAAAAGCTTATTGTCTGCATTCTTTTCTTTTGTCATGTTATTATATTTTTACTAGAGATATTTAATCTAATCATATTATGATATTATTTAACAACTTGTAACATATGCAATTATGATGAGCAGCTTCTCCAAACAATGGTTTCACGGCGCAGCTCTCCCCGACACACTCGGACCTTCAACGGAAGGTCATGCATGTACGACATCCATGTGATGGAAATGCTCTTCATGCGCACTCTGGACCTCCGATAAGGTTGCACCATTAATATGAAAGAAACTGCGTTGTTTTCTGGTACTTGAACTCCAAACCTAGGTGTAAGAGTATTAATAATTTTTTGGTTAACTATTGAAACAAATGGACCTCCAATATATTTTGTTACTTTTTAATTAAAAATTTAAATAAAAAATAAAAAATAATACTAATAAAATGAAATAGAATTAATCCCCTGTTTAACTAGAAAATGTATAGGATGATTGTTACTTTGTAAGTAAAATAAATCAGAACCGAAGTTTTTTCGAATAGGAGACAAATCTTACCAACCATTAATGATTTAATTAATACTAAAAGGATTATAGGACAAGAAAAATGACATACAAATACGATCACCAACTTTCTTTATACATAGTAACAGCTAGACATTGTATGTCTGTTAGCAGACTCCCCCTGTATTATATTTTTGATCAGGACCAATTTGGAATCATCAAAACTGAATGAAAGATACCAAAGGTCCAAAACTACCGCTAAGAATATATGTATTATTTAAAGAAAATTTTGTAGACTTGACTAACATGCAAACACATGCATAATTGGAAGATGGGGTTGGTGACCTATCTACTCTCCATTTCCGAGGCCCAAACATTAATATATGAGAAATGGTCTCTAATATTTTAATTTTTGGACTTGATTTAAAATATTTTTTAAACGGATGAAGTATGAAAATTAAAACTGAATATAATTAACTAGAGTATGCTTAATTAAAAATTGCTGATATGATAATGATTAATGAATATTTATATTAACGAAATGTTGCAGTACAAAAAACACAACAAAAAATGACAAAGATACAAACGAAAAGTTACGATAAAAAGATACTAACGGAAAAATAACCGTCATGTTAGCGGAACGTTATGATGGATAGACATGAACAAAAACGTAACCGTCAACATTTTAACCAAATGTTGCGATAAAAAAACACAATCGTTTAGAAATGCAAAACACATTTTTTTTTATTCATCATGAAACAAATAATTTGTGGTAAAGAACAAAAATTTAGAAATTACTTAAGAAGAAAGACTAATATATAGAGTTCAACAGTTACAAACATTTAAGTAGACAACTATTTATAAGGAAAGATGCGATGAACAAACACAAACGAAAAATATAACTGTTAATAGTATAACAGAAAATTGCAATAAAGAGATACAACGGGTGAAAAATAACCCTAAATATTTTGACAAAAAGTTGCGATAAAAAGACACTTACGGAACAAGAACAGTATATCAAAAAGTTTTGATGAAAAGAAACGAATGTGAAAAAGTAAACGTTAATATTTTAATAGACACAACTGTTTACGACAAAAATACAGTTTTACGAGAAGTTGCGATAGAAAGGCACTAACAAAAAAAGAATCGTCAACTTTAACCAAAAGTTACGATAAAAAGACATGAATTCAAAAAAATAACTGTCAATATTTTAACAGAAACAACTGTTTACGATAAAAATTCAGTTTTACGAAAAGTTGCGATAGAAAGACCTTAACGGAAAAAATAACAGTCAATATTAACCAAAAGTTACGATAAAAATATATGAATGTAAAAAAATAACCGTCAATATTTTAACAAACACAACTGTTTACGATGAAAATACAGTTTTACTGGAAGTTGCGATAAAAATACATTAATGGAAAAATAACTAACCAAAAGTTAAGATAAAAAGACACGAATGTAAAAAAATTACCGTTAATATTTTAACCGACACAACTGTTTACGAAGAAAAGATACAAACGTAAAACAATACATGTCATTATTTTAATAGACCAAACTGTTTACGATGAAAAGACATGAATGTAAAAAAGGTAACCGTCGATATTGTAACGGACAAAAAATATTTATGATAAAAAGACACAAATGTTAAAAATTAACCGTCAATGTTTTAACATACACAACTGTGCGGAAGTGCAAATGGTATTTATTCGGATTCTTGTTATTAAACGATGAAAAGACACAAATATAAAAGAGTAACCGTCAATATTTTGATAGACACAATTGTTTATGATGAAAATACAATTTTACGAGAAGTTGGGTTTAAAAGACCTTAATGGAAAAAATAACCGCCAATGTTTACCAAAAGTTACGATAAAAAGACACGAATGCAAAAAGTAACCATTTATATTTTATCAGACACAACTGTTTATGATGAAAAGACACGAATATAAAAAGTAACCGTCAATGAAAAGACACGAATGTAAAAAAGTAACTGTTAGTAGTTTAACAGACACAACTATTTACGATGAAAAGACACGAATGTAAGAAAATAACCGTCAACAATTTAACAGACACAACTAATTACGATGAAAAAACATAACTGTTCAAAAATACAAATGACATTTATTTGGATTGTTATTGTTAATAGATTTAATCTAATCATATTATGATGATATTTAATTACTTGTAGCATATGCAATTTTGATAGCTTCCCCGAACAATGGTTTTACGGTGCAGCTCTCCTCGAAACACTCGGATCTTTAACAGAAGGTCATGCATCTACGACATCCATGTGATGGACATGCTCTTCATGCGCACTCTAGACCTACGATAAGGTTTGCATCATTAATTTGAAAAAAAAATGCGTTGTTTTCTAGGACTTGAACTCAAAACCTAGATGTACAAGCATTAATTAATTTTTGGTTAACTACTGAAACCAAATGGACCTTCACTATTATCTCCTTACTTTTTAGCTAAAAATTTAAATAAAAAATAAAAAAACAATACTAAGAAAATGAAATAGAGTTAATCCCCTGTTTAACTCGAAAATTTATAGGATAACTATTATTTTGTAAGTAAGTAAAATAAATCAGAACCGAAGCTTTATTCCAATAAGAAACAAATCTTACCAGCCATTAAAGAATTAATGAATACTAACGAAATTATGGGACAAGAAAAATGACATACGAATACGATCACTAACTTTCTTAGTTTTTTTATACATAATAACAGCTTAACAACCTCCCCCTGTATTATACTCTTGATCAGAACATATTTGGAATCATCGAAACTGAAATGAAAGATACCAAAGGTCCAAAAATACCGCAGCGAATATACGTATTATTTAAATGTTTGCATACTTGACTAACATGCAAACACATGCATAATTGGAACATGGGGTTGGTGGCCTATCTACTCTCTATTTTTGAGCCTCAAGCATTAATATATGAGAAATGGTCTATAATATTTTAATTTTTGGACTTTATCTAGAATATTTTTCTAAAAGGATAAAGTACAAAAATTTAAACTGAATATAATTAACTAGAGTATGCTTAATTATACACTGGTAATATGATTATGATTAATGAACATATATATTACAACGTAAATTGATTAAAATCTTCTATTTTATTTGAATCATTTCGTATTTCTAAAGCATTATTTGTTGTTAAACAGGTTTCTTGAACTACTCAGCCTTATAATTGAACTATTCAGTTTATATATTTCAAAATCTTATTTTCTGCATTCTACTTTTACTTTTAGCTAGAAATATAAACCAAGAATAATAAATAATACAAATAAAATGAAAGGTTTTGTGCAAAAAACCTTCAAAATTATATTTTTTTCAATTTTATCATCCAAATTAAAAAACCAGAATAATCCTATGAAGTAAAAAATAATACGTAATATAGCTTTTATACATATATTGTAAACGTTTTCATGATCACATACATATAATTTTTAAATTGTAAAAGTAGAGTGGAATTCCCAGTTTCGAAAGTTAAGATTTGATATAGTATTTATAAAAATTTGACAATTGCAAAAAGAGCTATAAAATATAATATATTTCACTTCATATGATTATTCTATATTTTTTGAAAGTGAAGAGTCAAGTTATAAAACTTGGCGATTTTGTTGCACAAAACCTTGAACTGAAATAGAGTTGTTACTATCGAAAATGTATAGGATGATTTTAAGTAAAGTAAAATAAATCATAACCAAAGCTTTTCATGCAAATTGTTTTTTATATTTTGCAAACACATGTATAATTGGAAGATGGGGTTGGTGACCTATCTACTCTCCATTTCCGAGGCCCAAGCATTAATATATGAGAAATGGTCTCTAATATATTAATTTTTGGACTTTATCTAAAACGTTTTTTTAAACGGATGAAGTACGAAAATTAAAACTATAATTAACTAGAGTATGCTTAATTATACACTGCTGATATGATTATGATTGTTGAACATATATTTTAACGAAATGTTGCGACAAAAAAAACACAACAAAAAAGATAAAGATACAAACGAAAAGTAACGATAAAAAGATACTAACGGAAAAATAACCATCATGTTAGTGGAAAGTTATGATGAATAGACATGAACAAAAAAAGTAACCGTCAAC
The DNA here is from genome assembly GCF_000001735.4 of Arabidopsis thaliana. NCBI lineage: Eukaryota > Viridiplantae > Streptophyta > Magnoliopsida > Brassicales > Brassicaceae > Arabidopsis > Arabidopsis thaliana. Next base: position 13,038,440 of record NC_003074.8, on the reverse strand, counting down.
ATTTTAACCAAATGTTGCGATAAAAAAACATAATCGTTTAGAAATGCAAAACAAATTTTTTTTTTTATTCATCATGAAACAAATAATTTGTGGTAAAGAACAGAAATTTAGAAATTACTTAAGAAAAAAGACTAATATATAGAGTTCAACAGTTACAAACATCTAAGTAGACAACTATTTATAAGGAAAGATGCAATGAACAAACACAAACGAAAAATATAACTGTCAATAGTATAACGGAAAATTGCAATAAAGAGATACACGGGTGAAAAATAACCCTAAATATTTTGACAAAAAGTTGCGATAAAAAGACACTAACGGAAAAATAACACTATATCAAAAAGTTATGATGAAAAGAAACGAATGTGAAAAGGTAACCGTTAATATTTTAATAGACACAATTGTTTACGACAAAAATACAATTTTACGAGAAGTTGCGATAGAAAGGCACCAACAGAAAAAAAAACTGTCAACTTTAACCAAAAGTTACGATAAAAAGACACAAATTTAAAAAAGTAACCGTCAATATTTTAACTGACACAACTATTTATGATAAAAATACAGTTTACGAGTTGTTGCGATAAAAAGACCTTAACAGAAAAAATAACAATCAATATTAACCAAAAGTTACGATGAAATATAGTTTTACAAGAAGTTGCGAGAAAAAGACACGAATATAAAAAAATAACCGTTAAAATTTTAACAGACACAACTGTTTACGAAAAACATATAAAAATGTAAAACAATAACCGCCAGTATTTTAATAGACACAACTTTTTACGATGAAAAAACACAAATATAAAAAAGGTAACCGTCAATATTTTAGTGGATAAAAATATTTACGATGAAAAGACACAAATGTTAAAAATTAACCGTCAATTTTTTAACAGACACAATTGTGCGGAAGTGCAAATGACATTTATTCAGAACCGAAGCTTTATTCCAATAAGAAACAAATCTTACCAGCTACTAAAGATTTAATTAATACTAATGAAATTATGGGACAAGAAAAATGACATACGAATACGATCACTAAACTAACTTTCTTAGTTTCTTTATATATAATAACAGCTTAACAACCTCCCCATGTATTATATTCTTGATCAGAGCGTATTTGGAATCATCGAAACTGAAATGAAAGATATGAAAGATACCAAAGGTTCAAAAATATCGCAGAGGATATACATATTATTTAAAGAAAATTTTGCATACTTGACTAACATGCAAACACATGCATAATTGGAACATGGGGTTGGTGGCCTATCTACTCTCCATTTCTGAGGCCCAAGTATTAATATATGAGAAAAGCTCTATAATATTTTAATTTTTGGACTTTATCTAAAATATTTTTCTAAAAGGATAAAGTACAAAAATTAAAACTGAATATAATTAACTAGAGTATGCTTAATTATACAATGCTAATATTATAAAGCTATATTTGTTGTTAAATTGGTTTTTTGAGCTACTCAGCTTTATAATTGAACTATTCAATTTATATTTCAAAATTTTATTTTCTGCATTCTACTTTTAATTTTAGTTAGAAACTTAAACAAAGAATAATAAATAATTCAAATTAAATGAAAGGTTTTGTGCAAAAACCTTCAAAATTATAATTTTTTGTAACTTTATCCTCCAAATTAAAAAAACCAGAATAATCCTATGAAGTAAAAAATAATACGTAATATAGCTTTTATACATATATTGTAAACGTTTTCAGGATCACATACATATAATTTTTAAATTGTAAAAGTAGAGTGGAACTCCCAGTTTCGAAAGTTAAGATTTGATATAATATTTATAAAAATTTGACAATTGCAAAAAAGAGCTGTACAATATATTATATTTTACTTCATATGATTATTCTGTATTTTTTGAAAGTGAAGAGTCAAGTTATAAAACTTGGCGAGTTTGTTGTACAAAACCTTGAACTGAAATATAGTTGTTACTATCAAAAATGTATTGGATGATTGTAAGTAAAGTAAAATAAATCATAATCGAAGCTTTTCGTGCAAATTGTTTTTAATATTTTGCAATGTTTTGAAACTGGGAGTTCTTAACCCATGAAACAAATTTCATTCAACCCTATCATATGCTTTACTCATATATGTTTTGATTGTCATGTATTTTTCCTTACATGGCAGGTTAGATCTTAACCCATGAAACATTTCTTGTGCAATAAGGATATTATCCGAAATCAAACTTACTTCTACAAACGCAGATTGAGTTTCCGAAATAAGGTTTGGTAAAACCGTCTTAAGTATTTGACAAAGTATTCTCGAAATAATTTTATACCCAACATTACAAAGACTAATAGGTCGTAACTTCATCATCCGTGTCGGTCGCTCCGATTTTGGAATCAAACATATATTAGTAGTATTTAACCGTTTATCGAAAACTCCATTTTGAAAAAAGAGTTTACTAGATATAACAAATCCGTTTTTATGATATCCCAAGCTTTTTGAAAAAATAAAGCTGTCATACCATCTGGTCCTGGTGACTTCTCCAAGTGCATTAGAAATAATACCGCACGCACCTCACTCTCTGTTGCGGGCCCCGTAAGAAAATCATTTGTTTGATCTGTTATTAATTTTTTAACCTTTGTCAAGGAATCCTCAAAAACCTGAGAATTTGTCGTAGTGAATAACTTCTCAAAATAAGACACTGCTTTGTGTTGAATCTCTTTAGTCTCTATACACCATTTTCCATTCTCATCATGTAACCCGGTTATCCGATTTATATCTTGTCTCTACTTAGTCAGACCATGGAAATATTTCTGAATTATTGTCCCTAAAGTTATCCAAAGACTCCGACTTCTTTTTTATTAATGAATTTTAGTTTAAATGTTTTTAATAAATATAGTCTAGGGTTTAAAAATGAATATTGAAAGTTTTTTTTGTTAAAATCCAATATTCAATAAACGTTTCCTGGCTGTTGACCATGTGGACCACGTGACATAGCCTCCTTGTTTACTTAAGGGAAATAATAAGAGCAACAGAAAATGAGAAAGCTTTTGAATAGAACAAAACCTAAAAACAGATTAACTTACAGTGAAACAGAGTAGCTATATCAATCTCTCTAAACTGTGGCCAACAATGGCAGTAGCAAGAACGGTTTTTGGGCTCGGAACTCTCTCTTACCTTCACCAAGCTCCTCTCTTTCTTAAGACCAGTCAATCTCTCTTTCCTCGCCCTTCTCTTTCTCTGAAACCTATGAAGCACGACTTTGTATGTGTTAAGGCTACTACTAAGAGTTCGACTAGTGATGATCTTGAGAGTGGTCGTCCTTCGATACTCTTTTCTCCCTCCATTTGGGGAGATTACTTCCTCTCAGTTTCGGTTGACGATTCCGTAAGTATTTGGATCAAAAGAAAAATGTTCAGGGACCCATTCACGAGCCTTGCGGCAGAGAACATGATTCGTTTTTATTTTGTTTTTCTTCTCTTTTTAAAGAAGATAATTCTTGATCATTTATTTGTGTATCTTCGTAGGAATTTGATGACATAGCGAGAGAGATTGAATCCGTGATGAAGCCATACGTGAGAGACAGGCTCATCTCTTCTCACAACAGCAACAAGGACAAGATTCGTTTAATCCATTTGCTTATCAGCCTTGGCATCTCGTATTACTTCGAGAGCGAAATTGAGATGATCCTAAACAAGGCTTTTGAAGAGCTGGACATGATAATAGCCGAGGAAGACGATTTGGAAACAATCTCCATCATGTTTGAGGTTTTCCGACTATATCAACACAAGATGTCATGCGGTAACAATATCTTTTTCCTTGATTCATCACATATGTATATATGCTTTCAAATCTATATACAACATGATGATTGGCTATATATATATATCGGTTACATTATAGATAGCTTCGTAAGATTCAAGGGTGAAGATGGGAGGCTCAAGGAGAGTCTAGTCGGGGATGTTAGAGGAATGCTACAATTATACCAAGCAGCGCATCTTGGGACACCCTCTGATCAATATATAATGGAGGAAGCCAAGAGTTTCACTAGGAACCACTTGGAGTCTTTGGTAGAGAGTACTACTATTCCTCCACATTTCTCCTCACATATTCGTGACGCCTTGTACATAGATCGATATCATAACATGGAAATACTAGTCGCAAGGAAATACATCTCTTTCTACGAACAAGAAGAAGGTCATGATCTGACGCTTCTCAAGTTTGGAAAGCTCAGCTTCAATTATTGTCGTTTACATTACATCCAAGAGCTCAAAACTCTCACCAAGTATGCTAATCACCATATTATACTACTCTTTTTCTATACTTCTATTAATTGTATAAGGATGATCGGGAAGATAATACTGAATTAAAATAATATGACAAAACTGTAGTATAGTGTTTGGTGTAGGTTTCTTAGGTTAAGTGTTAGGATTTATGGTTTTGATTTATATTATTCTATTGATTTATTAAAAAATCTAGACTATTTCCTAAATTTTTTGTATCTAAAGTTTAATTTATTATCATAACTCTCTTTTATTTATATAACTTTTGTTAGTTTTTTTAGTTTTCTAAAGAAATCGTCACACGGTTTGGTCTTAAAACCCTTTTGATAAATTATAACTGACAAGGTTACATCTTCTTTCTATAACTGGATTTGTGGGTTCTAGATTCTTGTGCCATGTGAATGAAGTAGCTCACAATGACCTCTATGCGTCCTTGTAATATTTGAAGCTTTTTTTATTGTTTCTTCTTTGCAGATGGTGGAAAGATCAAGATATTCCCTCTAACCTTCCTTGCGTGAGGGATAGAATTGTGGAGACCTATTTCCCTACATTGGGACTATATTTCGAGCCACGATTTTCACTTGGGAGAATTATAATAGCTAAAATGACCATCATCGTGGTTGCTTTGAATGACGTGTGTGATTCATATGCAACTTACCCCGAAGCTAAAAGTCTCATAGACTCTTTGCAAAGGTACTACTATACGCATCCACTTATCGTTCGTTTATGCCTTGTGGATTTATTTATTAATTATTTTATTATTTTTCTTAAAATACTTGTTTTGTCTTTAACTAAAAACTATATTTTCATACGAAATGGCAATATTGGACAGGTGGGATATTGAAGCGATTGACGAACTACCAAACTATTCGAGAATAGTCCTCCGATTAATATTGGAAACTATAGGAGAGATTGAAAGAGAAATGAAGCCCCGAGGAAGATCTGCTAGTGTACAACACACGATAGATGAGGTGATTAATAGACCAAAAAATATACATAAGTGCTGTGAAAAGGGTAATTCTTTTTAATTAAGTTTTTTCTTTTCTTTTCAAATGAAATCCTTAGACTAAGAGCTTAGGGAGAGCGTACCTAGCATTATCAAAATGGGCAAGTGAAGGCTATATGCCAACCTTTGATGAGTACATGGAGGTTGGGGAGGTCACTGGGGGGATGGATGATTTTGCTTTGTACAGCTTTATCGCGATGGAAGATTGCGACGAGAAACCATTGTACGAATGGTTTGACTCCAAGCCAAAAATATTACAAGCTTTGAGTGTTCTATATCGTATAAACAACGACATAGTCACCTACGAGGTATTAAACCAAATGAAATATTAAGAGGAATAGTTAAGACTAGGTCAATTTGTACATTCTTTTTCTTTACCATGTGACGTTTGTCCTGCATACTTATAAATTATATGGGTGTATATATACAATGTGCAGAGAGAGATGAGCAAAGGAGAGGTCGTGAATGGGGTAAACTCTTACATGAATCAACACGGTGTTACTAAAGAAGAAGCGGTTGAAGAATTGAGAAAGATGGCTAGAGATAACTATAAAATAGTCATGGAGGAGTTGTTGACGATCACTGATGTGCCACGACCAGTTTTGGTGCGATGCCTCAATCTTGCACGCTTGTTCGATGTGTTTTGCAAGCATGGTAATGATGAATTCACCTATCCGCATGGAAATCTCAAAGATCTCATCACCTCTATATTCATCCATCCCATTCCTGTTTGATCATATCACCATTTTCAATTATGCTACTTAAACTCATCTTTTTAAACCTGTTTTTTGTTTTTTCTTTTTCCAAAATAAACGATGAAATTTGCCAATATATTTAATTATTTTCATCAATAATTCTCCAAAATTTAAATTTGACTTCATTTATTAACAAATTATGACGTATCCAACTACCAACAACTCCAGTGCTTCAAATGTGGCCACTTTTTGTCCACTATGTAATTTTGTGTTTATTCGTAATATTAGCAAGTTGGTTCATATAAAGTAGTTTGGTGTTTCTGAATTGAAATTCTTCATGAGTGAGACCTACGACCAAACAATATTATAGGACACATCTATTCAATAATGAAACAAAAAGGACAAAAGAAGAGTAAAGAAACCTCGATAGTGCTTAGTAGCTATCCTGAATTCTTAACAATATCAGAAATACAACATTTTACGTTCTCAAAGAACATAAGTATTGAGGTAAGTTTATTGGCTGAGAACCCCTCAATGCCTCATATGGAACAGAACCACGAGCTTTTGAAGGATGGACAGTCCTACGTTTGAGGATCTTAAAAGTTACAGACGATTAATTAGTAGGTTTTTATTTTTTATCATTCGTTTAAAATTTTGTTATGTCGTACAAGTTCTCTCACAGTTCATTGCTAAACCAAGGCATGCATCAGTGGCGGACCCATAAGTATATTTTACTTGAGTCATAGTTTTGAACATAGCAATATTTGGAATGGATATCAAACATTAAGAAAACAGAGTACCTCTAATTAAATATTATTTCGCATTTGTCTTTTTAGTACTCTTCGGCCAAAGCTTTTGGTTGGGGAACCTCTGTATCCTTGGAAGAGGCCCTCCGCAGCCGCTGCTTCTCCGACTTTTGTTTCGGTGGGTCGTGACTTTGTGCTTGGGAGCGTTCAGTTTCCGGGTGACTTACTTAGTACTCTTCGCCCGGAGGATGCTAGTCGACTCCGTTTTTGGTTTCGTACGGTGAGTTTATTTATTTCTGTGGTAAATTATCCTTTGGCCTTATTTTGACGATCCATGATTTCTTTTGTTTTTTCCACAGTTGGAGACACAACACTAGGCGTATTGCCGTCGCCATGCCGAACTCGTTCGAATGATGCAAGAAATAGAGCTCAAAATGAGGAGGCTGGAGGTCGACCCTCAATATTGGGAGTGCTATGGAATTAGTCGACTGAATCATATGTAGGTGTTTCTACGGGAGTATTGTTGAGTTAGGTTTCGAGGAGGCGCTGGATCTGGCCCGTCTGGGAGGCCATAGTTTTTTTTTTTTTTTTTTCTGTATCTTTCCTTTTGTTATGCGTATGCTTTTCTTTTTTTCTTAAGTGTTGTACTCGTTGCTGTTTTTATTTTTCTCCCTTCTCTTGTTTCCGCTTGCCGGGCTTTGCAAAAAATTATGAAATGAAGAAGTTATTCTATGGCTTTTTGGTGTCTTCTTTTAAATGATCATGTGGTTGGGTCGTTGGACATCTCCTAACAAACCTTATTGCGGGTGACGCTAAAATGCAGTACACCAGAGCCCGATGTTTATCCATTTTTCAAAGTTCGGCTGGACTCTCTTTGGTGCGGTTGATGATTATGTCATCTGGTGCCCAGCTTACCCTTAGTGCTAATGACTTGATGTTTATGCGAACTTAGGTCAGCTAAATGTTTTCATCAATCATTTTAAAGCAGTGCGAGAATCATCCGAGAATGATATATGTGCCTGGCTTGTATGTTTTGGCGATTTTGTTCTACGAAGCGTACGTTGTTATTCTTTGGTTTTGGAAGAAGGTAAAAAAATATTTACTAACGACCCTTCCTTTTTTTTTTTTTTTTTTTTGTATCTACAAAGACATTTGCGTCTGTAAACAGGTTGCCTACGTACCTCCCTTTCAAATTTACATAGCGGCTTTTTTATTATATTTTTTTTGGTATAGAATTGAAGCAGATGTACAAAGGATGGTGGAGTCTTTTTTCTTTCAAGAATGATACTTCTTGAGTTTGTGTGCGTTCCAGGATTGGGGGACTTTTTCACAGGACATAGTCATTATTTCATAAACGCCACTCCGAACGATCCTGGCGACGAGATATGGACCTTCCCACTTAGCTCCCGGCTTCCCAGCATTGAATTCGACAATATTTTCATATACTTTGCGGAACACTAGGTCGCCGACTATGAAAAATCGAGGTTTTACCTTTGTGTTATAATGTCGAGCGGCAGCTTGTTGGTAGTTCTGAATCTGGAGGAGGACACCGTTGCGATGTTCTTCAGCATCATCGAGGCTATCCACAAGCATATGGTCGTTGAGGTTTGGCTTGTTGATGAACATTGATCTTCGGAGACTACCGACGCTCACCTCTGCGGGTGCCATGGCCTCGATCCCATAAGTAAGGGAGAAATATGTTTCACCGGATGCTCGTCGAGGAGTTGTGCAGTGACTACAAAGGACTTCATCAACTTCTACTGCCCAAGCTCCCTTCTTAGATTCGAGCCCTTTTTTAAGCTCGTCTAGTATAGTTTTGTTGGTCGCCTCTACATGTCCGTTACACGCAGGGTAACGCGGGGTTGGCTTGTTGAGGCGTATTCGCCATCGGGCACAAAATTCTTCAAACTGCAGAAAAATAAATTGTAAACCATTATCCATAATAATTTCGTAAGGAAGACCATGGCGGTAGATGATGTTCTTCCATACGAATCGTTGAACGTCTCGTCTTGGATTTTGTTATATGCCTCGGCATCCACCCAATTAGTAAAATAGTCCATAATATAAGTATGAATCGCTTGCCTTTGAACAATGGTAAGGGGCCTACGATATCCATTGCCCAGCGCTTGAATGGATACGGTGCCGTGGACGTAGTTAGAACTTCAATTGGGGTGTGAATAATCGAGATTTGCCTCTGTTAAGGCTCCCACTTGTCTACAAAACGAATACAATTCGTGATTATTGTAGGCCAATACTGGCCATGTTTCATAATTTTGGTAGCAAGGCTTCGTCCTCCTGATTGATTCCCACATGCACCATGTGTTTCTCGCATGACCAGCTTAGCCTCAACTTTACTTAGGCACCTTAATAACACGTATGAAGTAGTCCAACGGAAAAGATTTTCCTTGATCATCGTATACTTGGCAGCTTTTGTTTTAAGGCGTCGTGCCTCCCACTTCTCCTTAGGGACTACGCCATCGGCGATGTAGTCTATGAATTCTTGTCGCCAATCGTCAGAATTACTTGTTGACCCTTTAGGGGGCTCTTCTTCTTTTGACTCGGCTATCTTACAGATTATAATCCGCCTCGGAATACTTGATTTTTCTATGCATTCGACTGGTATGACTCGCCGGAGGTCCGGATTGGATGTTGAAGCAAGCGTAGCTAGAGCATTGGCTGGAGCGTTCGCGCTTCTATGAATTTTGCTAAGTGCGAAGAAATTGAAGGTCTTGGCAAGCCCCTGAACGATTTATATGTAGGCGTCCATCAGTTCATTTTTGACGTCGTATTCGCCATTGTACTGACTAGCGACGAGTTGTGAATCGCAGTAAGCCTGAAATTTACAAACATCAAGGCTTTTTGGTAAACAAAGACCGGCTATGAGTGCCTTGTATTTGGCTTCATTATTTGATGCTTTGAATGCCAGACGAAAAGAATGCTCTAGGATCTCTCCCATTGGGGAGGTGATGCGTATGCCGACGCCGGATTCGAGCTGTGAGGACGCACCATCTACATGGAGGGTCCACTTTTCATTACTTTTACATTACCTTCCACACATCTTATTCTTAAAGATTATGATAACTGATAAGTTTATGATATATACTATTATATAATTCACTAACAAAAAAAAACAATCTTAATACAAACTTTTATCAAAACTATATGATCATACTTATAACCCGCATAATGTGCGGTTCACAATATTAGCTATTGTGTTATAAATAACACTATACACTTTTGTATGTACATTATAATTTATACACTACAATATACATCACTAAAACAGTATTCCAATACATTTCTTAAAATATAAAACTCCCCACGTACGTGCGGATCAAAATCGAGTATTTAATTAAACAATTATCAATGACCTAATCAAAATGATCCACATTGTATAATACTTTAATAAATCAAACTATACTTCATAGTAATTTAATTTTAATTGGAATTTTATAGCTAAAAATCACGAAATTCTAAACTCAACAGGATGTTCATTTACATCTGCCACATAAAGAAATTTGTCAATGTTTTTCCAATTTGACATTAACACACGCTATTGATCTAAAAAATTAAGAGAGAAAATTTTGAGAAAGCATTAGCATTTAAGGAATTTATGAATCAAAAAACCAATTAGTATATCTACCGCGTATTACAAAAGTAGAATTAGTGACAAAAATCTTACATATAACCTCATGATAAGTACTATAGTTCTTAATTAAATAAAGTTTCATGACTGCTTTGCTAGTCTAAATGAGGTTAAATCCTTAAATACTTGGGTAATCTAAACCTAAAATAGACGAGATTGTATAGGGTGCTAAATTTAAAATCCTAAACTACTCAAGGAAATGAGTTCATGTTATAGATGGGATATTGGCCAATATCAACCCAACTATATAATTAATATGTTACTACTAATGATATTCTCTATTTTGTTGACTTGAGATTTTGTTTCCAATATTTACATCAATATGTTCTAACAAAGCATAAATTTTATATATTTTTTTTTATCGAGTAAATGTTTTAGTGAGTCAATACTAGTACGGAACTATGACCTTGTTATAAGATGATTATTGACCATTATCTGTTGATAGTTGTTTTCTTAAGGAACACTTACAGAGTTGCAAAAAACAGCCAATCTTGAACACTACATCCTGATCGTCCCCATGAAGTTTAAACCCGTGAAAATTTCAGTTGGTTTTGACTTCAATTCTATCTTATACTGGACGATTAACATGATCTTAATTCTTTCTCAAGAAGAGGTGTTAGATCAGGGAAACGAGCATATACATTCAGGACTTCTCATGCCTTTTTAACACTCTCTACTGATCTTGAATGACCACTCACTTTTAGTGGTTCCTACCCCTAAACCCTATCTTCTTTTCAGACATCATGCATTCTCTTTTTCTTTCTTCATTTGGCAGTTATGTGCAAAAACATTGTAGGGAAAGGAACGACACAATTTTTTGCCATGAAGACGGAAGATGAAACAAAGAAGAGATTGTGAATATGTGTTCTAGAGCTTATTCTTCCTTGGGAACCAATTCAGAAAAGGTACACCCACTAGACTCAATGGTTAGAAGTTCTGTTTCCCCTTTCATTTAAAAAAATAAAATAAAAAAAGGGAATAAAAGAAAGAAAAAGAAAGGAAATAGTTACAATTGAGAGTCCAATGGCATATGATAAGTCCAAGGAAAGACATTGATCACCTAGAGGAGAGATGGAGTCATTCACAGAGATCCCCACAGAAAAATCTGAGTTTGAGGGAACCTAAAGAAAAAAATAAGTAAAGGAGAAAGGAGGTGTTTATAAGAAGAAGTGATTTGCAACATATACTGCATTCAAGACTATACGGTAACCATAAACACTTTAAACTCCACCACCAAAAACCAAGCACCGTGTACCCTGAATGACACCTCCTAATGAGAAAGCTCATGCCAAACTTTTAATGAATGTATTAGAGTACATTGACGTGAATTCGGAGTTTCTGTAGGTTCAAAGCGGATGGACAAGGATGAGAAAGACGTAGGACTATTGAGCGGATGTTCTAATGCAACTTTTGTTTGATGTGGTATGTAAATTATATTCAGAGTTTTTGTTTAATGTGGTCTGTAGATTACCGCGATTTTCAAACCTCTTTGATATATCATGGTTTTTACTGATTTCTAACATAGTTTCAGGATAGTGTTTAGGGTCTTTCTAGTCCTTTTTGTGTGTATTAAGTCATTGAAGGTGCATATCTACTTTTGATTCACGACTCTATGGCAGAATTCTACGACAATGTCGATCGACACCATTTGCGGAACAAATCGGTTACATTTAGTGTCTTCAACAAAGTTGATCTCTTCTACTCTAATCGATCAGCAATTAAGCTACCGAAAGAGAAGACTTTGCTATTCACCCTGCCTACTATGATCTTGTTTCACGAGGAAAGTTTCGAGGTGCTCCTGATGAATCACCACTCGATCATCTGGAAGTCTTCGAAGACTTAGTGTCCTCAATCAAAGCAAATGGTGTAGCAGCTGATTATTTTCTTTGCAAACTCTTCCCCCTCTCTATAACGGGAAGAGGAACATCATGACTGCGACCTCTCGAAGCGGGTTCATTGACATATTGGACAGACACAAAGAACACATTCATGAATCACTTCTTCGATGAATCTGTGACTGAAGCACTACGATTGAAGATTTTTTCTATCACTCAGGCTCCGGGAGAATCCCTAAAAGCAGCGTGGCTAAGATTCAAATCCTATTAGAGGGACTATCCACACCATGGTTTCCAGGAAAGCTAACTCATCAATATTTTTTCCGAGGAATAGATGAGCCGTATCAAATGTAATTAGACGATGCGAGTTCATGTAACTTCATGACAAGATCCACCAGCGAAGAACTTATCCTAATCAACGATGTCGTCACAAGTCTCACAACAAAGAGCATATACAGTAGACAAAGAAAATTGGTTGAAGCTTCAACCGTTAGCACATAGGATAATGGGTCTACACACATTCCTTCTCCAGCTGTCACTTCTTCCATCCAACCCCACCTACCACCTGTTGGTAAGAGTACAACAGAAGCAATGTTAGAGGAATTACTCAGACAGATCAAAATCGATCTTTTTGAACTACAAAGTGACGTTCAGAAACTCTGTGAGTCTTCCTCTACCACAAAATCCGTCAATGCGGTCACGCTACGCAGTGAAAAGCAACTCAACCCACTCCTTTAGAGAGAATGTTCAGCAAAAGCTAAACCATCTCCAGTTGCAAAAAAAACCTTAGTGTCGATCGATACATCAGGGTGTCGATCAACACCAATTGTTCTTGAAGAAACTGTTTTACCTTTGTCGAATGGAATCGACAATCTCACGGAAAAGGAGGAGCCAATTCTCGATAGTGTCGATTGACACCAACCCCATGTCGATCGACACCAAGTTCGTTAAGACAATGTTCAAATCTCAACTGAAGCAAAGTCAGCAAATTGGAGGATTTCTTTTCCAAAGCACCCCAAGAAGGCGAGACAAGCTTTAGATGATCTCAGGTGTAAGGCTATGATTGACAAACTGATTATTGAGATGCCTTTTGTTGAACCCAATCAGATCTCCCCTACGATACGAAAGTATGTCAAGACAATGGTTACCAAGAATTTAAAGAGTGAGTGCAGCATTATGATGATCTCAGAGCAAGACAGCAATATCATTCAGGAATGAATCTCAAGGAAGCTAGCAGACCCTGGAACCTTTACGCTAAGCGTAACTATTACTAGACCTACCTTCCCAAGAGCTCTATGCGATCTTGGTTCTAGCGTAATTCGTATGCCTCGTTCTATAGCAATGAGTCTCGGGTATTCCAATCTTGTGCCTACTTATATCACTCTTGTACTAGTAGATCGTTCAACCCGCATTCCAGACGGTATCCTTATCATTATTGTTCATGTGATGATTGGGACTAGCATGATTCTCACAGATTTTGTGATCTTGTCTTATGAGAAAGAACCTAAGGATCCATTAATCCTTGGAAGACCTTTCTTGCCCACGGCTAGAGCTATTATAGACGTTTGGAAGGGAAGGATAGGGCTGAATGTTGGTGATCTTACTCTACAGTTCGATATGAACAAGTTGGTCAAAAAGCCGATTATAGAAAATAGAACATTCCTGATAGACTCTTTCACTCCATTGGCTTCTTATATGAGTCAATTACCCTAAGACTACTCTCTCAAATAAGAGATCAATTGCAGTATTTAAGGATCGAATTCCGTAGAGTTCTTTTGTTAACACAATGAGGTAAGTGTCAAGATTAAGCTAGATGAGTATGAGAAAACTAAAAAGAAAACAAAGTAAGCAAAGTGCAGATTTGTTGGTTGTAAATCAAGATAATAAAATGTCATGTTTAGGATATTCTCAGGAAACTTATGATTAGTAGATCTAGTGATAGCTAGACTGTTTTCGAACCGTTCTTAAACTCAAACTCTAATATCATAATAACCGTGGCGTTTCGTAAAACTCACAATGCTTAGATCTAAAATTCATGGTGGCATTTCGGGAAATCTTATTCCTAAACATGCATGCTAAACGATTTCGATAAGTTCACCTTAATAGATAGGCCAATTCTTATTACACACCTATAAATCAGTCTCATCAAATAATAGTTATTATAGCAATACCTATGGAGGGTATATCTATTATCTGGAATAACGTTGTAATTAATTACTGTAGAACTAGCATTAAGAGCAACTAAAGATGAAGAATCTTACAGTTAACCTAGAAAGGGGAAATCTACTAAATGATATGAATCCCTAGTGAGAAACCCTAACCCTAACAAGCATACTACTCAGACATGGCAATTGAAACAAACAACATGATTGAGTGAGAAAGCATAAACAAATCATTAAAGAAAAGAATTAGAAAAGATCTCTTCACTGTTATTGAAAATCTCTGAATAAATCTCTGAAAACAGGGGATGAATAGCTTGGTTGCAGGGAAACTTGATAAAAAGCCTGATAGGTCTAAACAATGACCTTTAAAACTATATATACCACCTAAAAACGTACATGCAGGGATTATTAATGAAAATAGGTAAGTCTTCTGGGCAAATTACCAATTCTTCAAACTTAAAAGCGTGATGAACTTCTCGGAGCCGCAACTGGTGTGTCGATCGACACCAAGAGTGTGTCGATCGACACTCTCGACTGGATCTGAAAGTGAATTTGTCCTTTAGCTTCTTTTCCTCGTCTTTTGCTCCAAAATGTCTTCTCATCTCCATTGTTGTCCCTCTCCATAGAATACCTGAAAAGACTTTAAAAAGTAGGCCTGGGCATTCGGTTTAGTCGGTTTAATTGGTTCGGTTTTCCGGTTTCTTCGGTTATCTCAAATTCTGCCGAATTGAACTGAACAAAAATTCGGTTCGGTTCAGTTTGGTTTTGATATTGGGTTTTAAACGAATTCGGGAATAGACCGAAATAGAGTTTTTGTCGGTTTATTCGATTAAGAAAGTATCTTTCTCTTCAAAATCAGCCTCTTCCATGGGTAATATCTAACCTAAGAATCCAGAAAAAAGGCCAAGCTAAACCAATTGGAAACCGAAGAAACAAAGGTGGAGGATTGGAGGTGAGATTGAAAATAGAGACATCAAAAGTAGAAAGATGAGATGATAATTACTACAAAAAGCTACTTGACAAGAAACCAAGCCTCAAGAAAAATCTAATGATCCACCCTTTCTCTCTACTTGACAAGAAACCAAGCCTCAAGATTTGATTTGATAAAATCTAGAGAAATAGAAATATTATTGGATGAGATGGAAGGAAAGTGAGAAACCAACAATGGAGAAGATGATGAGATGAATAATGATAGGAATAAGGTTTTGATTTTGTGGGCCGTGGATAATTAGTATGTCAGGCCCAAATAATTTTCAAACACATATGTTTTTATCAAACAAGTCCATATTAGCACAAACATCAAATGCAACAACCCTAGCGTTTTAATTAAAAAATTTATCGTCACCATGTCTAACATCTCCAATGAGATTC